>NW_022589771.1:3390420-3460073 GCF_004348235.1 Phoca vitulina | reverse complement strand
GATAGATAGATGGAAGATAGATAGATAGTAGATAGATGATGGATAGATAATAGATAGATGATAGATAGAAGATAGACAGAGATAGATAGATGATAGATAGATAAATAGATGATAGATAATAGATAGGCAGATAGAGATGATAGATAGATAGATAGGTAGATAGATAGAAGATAGACAATAGATAGATGATAGATAGATAGATAGATAGATGATAGGCAGGCAGATGGACAGGCAGATGGATAGGCAGACAGATTAGATAGATAGATGATAGATAGATAGATAGATAGATAGATAGATAGATAGATGATAGATAATAGGTAGATAAAAGATAGGCAGATAGAGATAGATAGAAGATAGATGATAGATTGGCAGATAGATAGGCAGATATAGATAGATAGATAGATAGATAGATAGATAGATAGATAGATAGATAGAAGATAGATGATAGATAGATAGATAGATAGATAGATGATAGATGATAGATAGGCAGGCAGATGGACAGGCAGATGGATAGGCAGACAGATTAGATAGATAGATAGATAGATAGATAGATGATAGATAGATGATAGATAGATGATAGATAGATGATAGATGATAGGTAGATAAAAGATAGGCAGATAGAGATAGAAGATAGATGATAGATTGGCAGATAGATAGGCAGGTAGATATAGATAGATAGATGATAGATAGATAGATAGATAGATGATAGATAGATAGATAGATGATTGATAGATAGATGATAGATAGATACAGATAAATGATGATAGATACATAGATAAGGATATAAATCTATATGAGTTGCACCTTATTTCAGGTGCATCTGGTTGTGACATTCCCTTTGCAGACCCTAAGCAGACTCCTGTTAATTTTCCCAGAGACTAAGCTGGTCACCTAGATCCCTCCAATCACACCTACATCTGGGAGGAGAGGACAGGGGCTTTGCGAGCCTTGCCAGACGGATGCATCTGTGACCCAAATCAGTAGACCTGTTTTCCTCCATGCCAGACTGGTGCCGTGCCCATAAGAGCAGTGAATTTAGAATGCCCCAATGTCCAGGGAATATTTGGGGGGCCATCTTTTTCTAACCCATGAGAGCCCAGATGACGCAGAGGACACGGTGGGTTTGCCTGGCACTGCATCAGTGCATTCCCATTTTAACAGCATGGCAGGGAATCTATGAGGAATAGGGCCACTGGGCAGGGCGGGAGTTCCGTGCGGCTCACACCAGGACCTTCAACGTGTTTCTTTAGCATTACTGCCTGAGCCTGGGACGGCACAGCGTCTGGCAAGCCTGAACTGTGACCAGCGGCAGCTCCCGGGCTCCCAGCGATGGACCCTCCATACCAACCACATCGGCTTCAGCACTAGGACTTGTCATAAGATGGTTCAGAGCCCCAGATCCTCTTCCTCCCTGAGGAAACCCTTGCTGTCATTCAAGGGGACACAGAAAACCTCTGTTTTAGATTTAAAACGTTGTGCAACCTGAAGGCTTTGAACAACCTGATTATTTTTCTTCTTAATAATAATGAAGAAAACAGCAATATTATTTTTTGACAAATGATAAAAGAAGGTGTGGAAAATTATGTACATTTAAGAAACATATGAGATTGTGAGGATGGGTCATAAAAATAAATTTCACAATCATCTCCGAAACTAATATCTTCAGCTGAAAGTGATTTATACATTCCTCCCACGTTGGAAAAATATTACAATGTTTAAAAAGAAAGCACTAATAATTCAGCAATTGTTACCTTCTGTTTACTTGGCAGAGTTGGGCATCCCCTGGGGAAGGTCTGACACTGTGACTCCTTCCACCGAGATTCACAAAGCAGAGGAGGGGGCCCCAGAATGTGGTGGAGAAGGGGCAACTGTTAGATTTGGTGGCACAGGGTTCACCGCCGATGACGCAAGGGTCTGCAGATGACCTGGTGTGGTCCTGAGACTAGGAAAGCAGGGCTCGGAGCATCCCAGTCTCAGCAGGAGGAGGCTGGGAGGGGCCACGGCAGAGCCTCTGTGGCTCCAGCTGAGAGGCGCCGTCCACAGATGGCTTAGTGAACAAGATGCAAAACGTGGTCACATTGGAGGGACATTAGGAAGCATCATTTAATGGAGGGGGCGCGTGCCACAGGGAATGGTCAGGGCCTGGAGAGAGAGAAAGGCGTCCAGGGGTGGGCACCTTCAGATACACAGCTCCTGAGAAACCCCCACTGAGGGTGAGCTCTGGGTGGGCTGCTAAGCCCTCCTGCACCTAGAACAGAGCCTGCCTTTACCACCTGGCCAGTGAATAAAGGAAAGGCAGCCTCCCATCAAGTGGGCAGTGTCCTCCAGCCTTCTCTGGGGTAAGGCTGACTCCCTCCTAACCCTCCTGGTCCCAGTGAGGCACCTGGTAGAAGCAGGTAGAGTGATGTGCGGGGGCAGAGTCCTACCGCTCTGTGACTCTCAGGAAGGTTCATAGCTTCTCTGGGTCTCAGTTTGCTCATCTTGAAAATGGAGAGGTAAAATCGTTTTTCAAAGTCAGTTCCATGTAGCCATCGGTGTTACATGCAGATCAGGGCCATATTGTAAACTGAACCACTGGCCCGGTGGTATTGAGCAGGATGTGCCAGAGCTGCAAAGCAGGTGGCAGAGGGTGTGAGCAGTCACACGGCTCCCCAGCCCCCAGGCCCTGCACCTGCTCAGACTCTCGGATGTTTGGGGCCCACTGCGGAGGGGAAGGGAAGGAACGCTTTCCAGCAGGGCAGCCACACGGCCATCACATGCAATGAGCCACACGCCGAGGGGTCGGGCCCGCCCCAGCTTCTTGGATGGCAGGTGGCGTTTGCTGGGCTTGTGACTTCACGTCCTTGTTCAGCAGCACAAGGCCCAGAGGCTACACAGAAAGACAGGTGCAGCCCACGACTCACAGGTCATGTGAATATCAACTCGGCAGTCCCCAGTCACCATCGCTGGGAGGCACTGAAGGGGCCTGAGCCCTCTTCGTGAGGGGCAGTGGATCTAAATGAGCAGAGGGAGTATGTGTGCTCTTGTCATCTCCAGACCACCCTGTGCGTTCCCAGATGCTTCTGCTCGTCGCTTCATAAAGATGTGTGCAGGCTTACAGCTCGGTAGGGTGGGCTCTCTACCTGGCATTTGTATCCAGGATCCCAGTAGGCAAAAGGCATAGGGACCCTGTTCCTGGTGACGGCTTTCCACCAGCCTGAGCGAGCAGTACTTCACCCGAGCACTTTGTAATCTGCCCATTTATTGCACGGTTGCTATATTTCATAGCTCTCTGCAGTACAGGAGTTTTATCATTTCTATGCGTCCCTCTGTGAAGACATTCTGAAGCTGACCAGGAGAATGGCCAAGACCTTATTCATACCAATTAGCTGGTTATAAAAAGCTAGTGATTGCCAACTCCCCTGGAGAATGGGAGGGAACCCGACTTCCTGACCGCTTAGTTCTGGAGCTGTGAGGGGCACCCTCATAACCGCAATGTCCTGTAAGCCCAGGTAGGCGGGAAGCCCCCACGAGCTCCTCGGATTTCACCCAGCTCTAGCAGGCCTGGTCTCAAAGGTATGGGGCAGTCTGAGTCATTACTATCCACTGCATTATCTACCTGCCCTTCCATTTGCCTCCCCTCCAATCTGTGTTTCCACCTGTCTTCTCTCCCCACTTCTCTCGCAGAACCAGCTGCACAACAGTCCCAAGCAACGAGACTTTTCTCCCTGGGAAGAAACTTCATCAGACAACCGAGACTCAACACAGAGCCCAGCCACTGGCCAGCACCATGAGCGCTGATGCTCCCCCAGGCTCGGGAGTCTCATGATTCAGTGCTGCCCTGACCTGCTCCCCAGGAAGGAACCCAGTGCTATTCTGTAGATATTTCTTATGCCATTTTCCTGAAATGCTGCCTTTTCCTTGCAAAAACTGAGAGGGGAAGTGGCTCTGCTGTTTTGGATTTTATGATGCCATAAGAGAGCTGTTCAGGTAGCCATTCTTGAAGATGTCATTGTCATAAGAGTGACTCTTCACTGAGCATGAAATAGGTCCTCCCTCATAGAGTTAAGTGGATTTTCTTTTACAGATCATTTGATGGCAAATGTAAAATAGAGAATCATAAATTGAAAAGGAAGGAGCTACTACCACTTCCAGACAATCCCAGGTGAATACTGCAAGTCTTTGATACTGCTGTGAAAATCTCTCGTAGGGGAAAATGGTTTGACATGCTAAAATATTGTTTGTGGGCATCTATTCTGATCAACACAGGGCCAGCGCTAGAATAATGGTCATCAAATCAGGGCTACAGCCCATCAACAGGTTCTTACTGGGCACCTGTGTCCATCTGCAGAGCTGCCATTACAAAGTACCCCGGACCAGACAGCTTAGATGGCAGACATTTGTTCTCTCTCAGTTCTGGAAGCTGCAAGTCCAAGACCACATGTGAGCAGGTTCGGTTTTTCCTGAGACCTCTCTCCCTGGCTTGCCGACAGCCACCTCCCTACTGTGTCCTCACATGGTCTGGTGTCTCTTCCCCTTCTTATAAGGACACCGGTCAGACACCATAAAAACCTCTATTTAACTTTTTCACCTCATTAAAGTCCTTATCTCCAAATATAGCCTCATTCTTAAGGGACTGGGAATCAGGGCTTCAGCATATGAATTTGGGGGGACACAATTCAACCTATAATAACACCTCACCTAACTTTGGGCTCTATAGGTTTCCAAGTAGCTTTGTATTCTTTCCCTTGACTGCCTGCTGCATTCTCAGAGCTGCAGGAAATGCCCACTGTCCCCATTTCACAAAGGCACAGAGACCATAATATGCCTCACCCAAGATCACCTGAGTGAGAGCTGGCCAAGGGCTGATTTGGAAACCCAGTCTTGCTCCAAATCTTGATTTTAATCAGCAGCGTTGCCTTACTTTCATATCCTTAGAGGCCAAGATGACAGCTTTTCGTATGGACCAGGTAATGTTGCTTAGAGGGAAAGCAAATCTTAAATGGTCCAAGTTAAACACATGATACAGTCAACCAGTTTGCAAAATCTGCGCGTTTACTAGGCAGTCCAGGAGAATTTACACCAAATTCCATCATTCAGCAAATGGTTGAGAATGCCTGGTATGGGTCCATCACTGTTCTAGGGGCTGAGAGAGAGCAAAGAACAAGCCCAAAGCCCCGCTCTGTCGGGAGGAATCAGAAAATAAAAAAGTAAATGCACAAATAAGTAATGGAATTTCATAAATTCCAAAAATAATGTGTGTGTGTGTGTGTGTGCGTGTGCGTGCATGTTATGAGGTCAGGTAAGGGCTCTGGGAAGGAGACAGCTCAGGGGAGGAGGCTTATCCCCAAAGCAAGGCTAAGACCCATCTGCCCAGGAGCGAGGGGCAGCAGGGGCCCTCCACTGCCGAGAAACAACACGTTTTGAAAAATTATTCGCCATCCATGCATCCACAACCTGAGTAGCAGACTTCAAATAATTAGCATAAATTCTTTAGAAATTAACAGACATGTAGTCATCCAGAGCATAACAGAGCTATTCCTGGATCCTGTGACAGCCCAAGATCTGATAAAAAGTTTGAAACTCAGCGTCATTCAAAAATACATCATATTAACCTGCATGCTTGATCTAAGGAACTCTTAAATATATTTGCTTCTGAGTTTGTGATGATGCAGAGTCATTGCAGTAAGTCATGAACACAGGGGCTTGCACACGCACACACACACGCACACGCACACACACGCACACACACACACACAGTCATTTACATACTTATAACTCTCCGTATCTTAAGAGTTATTTTATAGAAACAAATTACCTCCCAAGTCCTAATCCTGTAGATCAGAAATTTGTGCATAAGCAGTAAATTGGGATATAATTGTCCTGAGTAGGAGTTCGCCTTGATTAGGAGGCACAGCACAGAGCCTACTATAAAAGGACCTAAATTTTAGCTCACCATGAAGAATAACAGTCATTTAACTTAAGTATGCCTTGCAAATGGGGTATTATGCTACTAAGGTTCTTAGAATGCCCTACCTTCTTTCAGAGTATAATTCTAACTTGGAAAGAATTCACATCTGTCCATTGTGTTGCCCTTGATATACTTAAGCTAATTAATACAGGGCAACGTGGGCTCCTGGGGCCTCTTCGCTGTCTCTCCTCCCTCTCCCGCACCTGGGCCCCCTATTGGTAGAGGACAGCCAGTGTGGCTTCCTGCATAAGGACCCAAACCCAGGCCCTGGAGGCAGGGAAAGCAAAGAGACCAGCAAGAAAAGCAAGCAAAGATTGGAATTTTTATCCCTTAAGCCTCAAATTGAATCAAAATATACCCAGAGAACAAGGCACCTAGTGTTAGGGAAGAGGTCACGTCCTCCCCCGCAAAAAAATAATAAAGATAAATTTGGATACCAAGTTCCAAAAAATGCTGGCATCAAGCATCCACCTTATGAAAGACCAATAAAAAAACAATAACTGCACCTTCTTTATAAAGCTGGGGAAAAACCCAGTCGGTCACGAGTTAGAACATTTCCCCGCAGCTGGGCAGGTGCGTGGAATTCCTGCAAGCCGGCACCACCCAAGCTCTGAGCTCCACGCAGTTTCTCGTTCCTGCCCACTGGCTCGGGATTTATTGAATGGGGGCTGCTGGTGCGGAGAATTGCAATTTTCCAGATCTTGGCTAAGCGGCGGAGATTAATGAGCAAGGTCAGGAATTAGCGGCAGCAGGCGCGGGGGCTGTCCGCATCTACTGTGTTCTCACACCAGATAAACACACATTTCCCACTTCTAACTTTCCACACACCAAGTTAGCACCTTTTTGATTCTTACAGCTTTTTCCAAGAGAGAGAAATTCTCTGTTGTCCTAAAAGAGAGTCATTCTGGGGTGCCTGGGTGGCTCAGTTGGTTAAGCGACTGCCTTCCGCTCAGGTCATGATCCTGGAGTCCCGGGATCGAGTCCCGCATCGGGCTCCCTGCTCGGCAGGGAGTCTGCTTCTCCCTCTGACCCTCACCCCTCTCATGCTCTCTCTCTCATTCTCTCTCTCAAATAAATAAATAAAATCTTTTAAAAAAAAAAAAAAAAAGAGAGAGTCATTCTGAAATCCAGTCTCCATTGTTCAAAACGCGCTATTGTTAATGCAAAGCCCAATTTGGTCGGCTGAAAGCCTCGACTTACTTCCAGCTCCTAAGTCCTCGGCTTCCATTATGCCGCTGTTCTGGCCCCTACCCACGTGCCCCTTGCTTATGTAGAAAGACTACCGGGCTGGGCCATTTAGGTAATCAAATGGGTGCACATAGGTGCTGCTGAGATCAAATTTCCCCCAAAATTCATTAAGCCCAGGAAGAGAACAAACAAGAAGATAGAAATATCATTGAAATAACTATTTTTTCTATTGGAAAGGCAAAATGGTTCCTAGTTGTATTGGTCTGCGACGGCTACGTAACAAAGTACCACCAGTAAGGCTCTTAAATCACAGAAATGTATTTGCTCACAGTCTGGAGGCTGGAAGTCGGAGATCAAGGGGAAGGCAGACTTTGTTCCTCTGAGGCCCCTCTCCTCGGAGGGTAGACACTATCTTCTCCCTGTGTCCTCCCACAGTCGTCCATCTGTGCGCATCTGGGTTCTGATCTCTTATTATAAGAACACCAGTTGTCTTGGATTAGGACCCATGTTAAAGACCTCATTTGACCTTAATCACTTCTTTAAAGACCGTGTCTCCCCATACAGTCCCATTCTGAAGTACTAGGGGTTGGGGCGTATGAATGTTGGGAGAGGCAGACACAATTCAGCCCATAGCACTAGCCAAAATGCCTACATTTGCTAGAAAAAATAAATAAAGACAGGCAGATGAGCTAAAAGAAAAAGCTTCACTAGGGAAAGCTCAAATTCAAGTTCCAACTGATTGAGGGTGGTCAGATTTGCCTTTCCGGGGTTCAAATGCTCCCCTGTGTTTGAAATGGAGATGATCATGAATTGAGACTCATTTGCCTCTGAAGATGTTTAGAGGGACAAGGAGAGACTATGCACCAGCCTGCTTTGTCATGCATAAAGAGCAATTACAAATGCACTGCTACCCAAGACGGTGGCCTGCCGACTGGCTCACCCAATACCCTCTCCTTCCACCGGCTCGCTCCACCACACAAGCTGACCTGCTGGAGGAAATCCATTCCCAGATGTCCCAGAAGGAGGATTCTGCCACCCAGGCTTAGGGCCAGCCAGGCAGGTGCAATGTGGCGGTATCTGAGAAGGCAGAAGTGAGCACTGGAGGTGGCCAGCAAACACAGGAAGACCCCACCTCTGGCAAGCACAGAGGCAGAGGCATTGGATTTCTGTGGGGCAGCCGCAGGGACATCGGCTGGTCCGTGCCTGGTGCCATGAACCAGGCAGCAGCAGCAGCAGGGATTCTGCTGGAACAACCTGCGTGTGGTTGGGTGTTTCTGGACGCAGTGTTCCTGGTGGTGCACTGTCCAGGCTTCGGTCTCTGCCTCTCAGAAATTCTGTAAGGTGCTGATAGCCTGTAATAACCCCCTTCTACTGAATCTAGCAAGAGTGGACTCTGTTGTCTATGACACCATCTGCCTCAGGCATGCCTAGTTTATATGGGGGCAGGGGAAGGACAGGGGTGTTACGTAAAGAAGGGGGGTCATCCCCCATGTGTTTAGGGATCAGAGAGCAGGCTTTCATTTTATTTGCATAGAAAATTCTCCAGTAAGTACTGGAGAATAGCTTGAATCAAAGTAGATAAAGGAGAACCCTTTCAGAGGTGAGGATACCGTACCAAATGTTTCTTTCCCTCTTCTAAGCACATGCAAAGGATGAAAATTCCTTCCCAGGAATCAGCAGCTAACTTCCCTAACAACACACCCCTCAGAAAAGCCACAGTTTGATATGAGGAATTCTTAATCTCAGGAAACAAACTGAGGGTTGCTGGAGTGGGGGGTGGGGTGGGAGGGATGGGGTGGCTGGGTGATAGACACTGGGGAGGGTATGTGCTATGGTGAACGCTGTGAATTGTGCAAGACGTTGAATCACAGACCTTTACCTCTGAAACAAATAATACATTATATGTTAAGAAAAAAAAAAGAAGAAGATAGTAGGAGGGGAAGAATGAAGGCGGGAAATCGGAGGCGGAGACGAACCACGAGAGACGATGGACTCTGAAAAACAAACTGAGGGTTCCAGAGGGGAGGGGGGTGGGAGGATAGGTTAGCCTGGTGATGGGTATTAAAGAGGGCACATTCTGCATGGAGCACTGGGTGTTATGCACAAACAATGAATCATGGAACACTACATCTAAAACTAATGATGTAATGTATGGTGATTAACATAACAATAAAAAAGTCAAAAAAGAAAAGCCACAGTTTGCCTTCCTTCACAGGCTGACAAAGAAAAACGACTTCAGGCTGATTGGGAGGACAGACAGCAAAGAAGTCCTCCATCACCTTAGACCAGCCCTCCAGGCAAGACAGCCAGATACATAAGTGCTCGAGAAACTCCATGAGCAGAAATGGATTGTGGCCGAATCTGCTCCTTGCATCCATTTATCCACCTTTCCTTAGTTATAAACCCAGAACTAGGTTTTCAGCCTCCTTGCTGTTGTGTGTGGCCACACAACTAGGTTCTGGCCAGTATGGTGTGGGTGGGAAAAAAGAAATCTCCTTAAAAGAAAGCTGACACTCTGTCCTTTTTTTTTATTCCTACCTGCTTTCTGCTGACCAGAATGCAGATGCAATGGCTAGTGCTCAAGCAGCCATTTTGGGCCATAAATTAAGAGTCTTATGCTGTGGATGGCAAAAAAGAATACAGATGCTTGACGTTCCTTATAACTATCCTAACTGCCCCTCAACTACCTACCTTTTCTATGAGAAAGAAATAACTTTGTTGTTTAAGCTGTTGTTATTTTAGGATTTCAGCTTCTTATGATAAACCTTATCTACTTACACACACATTATAATAAGCATATAAGTCATTTGAATTCATTTCAGGCTAATAACATAAATTCAAATATATTATCACTGTACATTGTATGGTTATTTTTTCCTCCCTTTTAACTATATTTTTTTTTCTTCTGCTATGTATATTTGTCCAATTTCTGATATGGCTGGCCATTTCTTTATAGCACTTAGTACTTCTAAAACCTCGGGGGGTTTTCTGCAGAAATATTTCCCGTAGGGGCGCCTGGGTGGCTCAGTTGGTTAAGCGACTGCCTTCGGCTCAGGTCATGATCCTGGAGTCCCGGGATCGAGTCCCGCATCGGGCTCCCTGCTCAGCGAGGAGCCTGCTTCTCCCTCTGACCCTCCCCCCTCTCATGTACTCTCTCTCATTCTCGCTCTCTCAAATAAATAAATAAATCTTTAAAAAAAAAAAAAAAAGAAATATTTCCCGTATATTCAGTAACCTTTGCCAAGCATTACTCTCGGGCTTTCCTACTGTGGCTTCTGCCTCCATAGCCTTCCCCTTCTGGCTTCTGAAAGTATGTAGCTTGAAATGCTTGAAAATACAGGAAAGGAATGCAAGTTTTCCTTAATCATGGTGTAGCATCCTCCTTCATTCTGCTCCGGGACCATTTTTTTTTCTTCTTTCAGAGCTTTGGAATATTAGCTGTTTTCCCTTTCTCTTATATTACCTGGTTTTACTGTTTCAGAAGGGTGAAATCTTCTCAGACTCATTTGTCCCTAGCTGCTAAACTTCAAAGTTTCAAAGGATTAAACTCTGAGGATTTCAGCACCATGGAAAATTTTATAAAGTTCTCCAGTTTTAAAATGAAAGAAAATGCAGTCATAATGACAGGCCATCTTCAAGAAGCCTCCGAGGAACACTAGCTCAGCTCATCAATATAGAAACTGGAGGGTCTTCGCTTCCCTCGCCCATCATTCCAGAGAAGTTGCCTTTAGAGGGAAAGGAGGAGCTAAGGCAATTGGACTGTTTTCCAGACTCAGTGAGGAAGGAAGAGAGAGGCTCATAAGTCTACAGACGAGAGGAGCCCCAGGCTGTGGTGAAGCAGCAGCGTGGATAGAAAAAGCATTACACGTGCACCAGAAAGGGACCAACGCTGGGTTCAGACGTTGGACTGCGGACCTCTTCTTTCCTCTTTCTGGATCCCCACGGCAGCTGAGCAGAGAGGCTGCGCTATCTCACCAGACACATTCCCACCCCAGCTCTCAGCCCTGTGTCTCTAATCCTGGTGGACAGGTGTTTTCCTGTGCGGATTTTCAGGAATTACAAGCACAGGACTATTGTGCAGATGCGTCCATTGTGTATACGGAATTTGACTTCGGGGGCAACACTCTGGGTGACACCTGGAAAGGGGGTCTGTGAAGCGAAGCCAGAGACAGGTGCATGCCAAGTCCAGCTGCAGTAGGGCTGATGAACACTGCTACTGCTTAAAATCTCAAACTTGAGGCTGCCACCAACCTTGATTCCCCATCCGGTCACACGTCAGATGCTTCCATTCACTCTCCGCACCTCTCATTCACAGCAAGAAAGAGAGAAGCAGAAGTAGGCAAGACTGCTCATGTCCCCGAATTCCTGTATTTTAAATACCCTTCAAATGTCCCGAACATGACCATGAATTCCATGTCAGAATATCCTAAGGACAGAGATGGCTTTGCACAGAGATGTGAGCCTCTGTTGTAAATGTGTGAACAAAGATGTGCATTGGGTTCCAGGAACTGTCGGTTGTGGGTTTAAATTCCACGCAGCCTGGTGTCCTGACCACACCAGTCTCTGCTTCCACGTTCCTTTGCCTACGCTTAATGTATCGCTTCTATGCGCTTTTTTTAAAAAGACACTATCTTAAGAGCTCATGGCCAAGTACTTGCTGCTTTGTTGGAAAGAGCTTGTTAGAGGGGCATCATTTTAAGCTTTGGATTTGTTATTCTACTTACCAGAAAGATGGGTTCACATATTTGGGGGGTTGTTTTGTTTTGTTTTGTTTTTAAAGATTTTATTTATTTATTTGACAGACAGAGAGAGACAGCCAGAGAGGGAACACAAGCAGGGGGAGTGGGAGAGGGAGAAGCAGGCTTCCTGGCTGAGCAGGGAGCCCGATGCAGGGCTCGATCCCAGGACCCTGGGATCATGACCTGAGCTGAAGGCAGATGCCCAACAACTGAGCCACCCAGGAGCCCCGGGTTCACATATTTGTAAAAAAGAGAATAAAATCAAATGCCCAGGACAGAATGAGGTTATGTGGTTTCTGGACTCGGCAGGTTGAACCACATCTGGTACCCAGACCCAGAAGGATTAGCCAACAGTAGAGTTGGGGTTTTAGTTTAAAGCATTATTTAATAATAATGTTCCAACAATGAATCTCAAGAAGAAATAGAGTAAGAAGTGCTTTCCCAGGTAATGGTGAAGTTCTGAGTCTCCGGACATCTCTCCTACTGGTTTAGGTGGGCCAGCGCCTGGGAAAAATTCAGATGTGACCCGTGCTTGGTCTGACGAGCCATCACCACTGTTTAAGCAAGGATTTTATGTAGTGCTGTGATAGGGGAGCCATCAACCCCACACACACACACACACACAGAAGTCCTTACAGACCAAAAATAAAACCGAGTATTTTTATTGCAAGAATTCCAAAAACAGAGAAATTTCCAGTGTCAGGCAACATGATCCAAACTTATTCAGTTTCTAAATAGCTTTTTTTTCTTTTCAAAAAAAAAAATCATTTTTCAAAGGGCCAGCATTGAAATAGCATCCCTTGAAGCATTCTGATGATCAACAGAGGTAATAAAAGCATTTCCGTCTGGATCAAAAATGTAAGCAGTGATAAAATATCCATTTTGGGTTGCAGTAGCTCAAGGGAACATTAATAGAGGCTGATATCAAGAAACTGATATGGAAAACCAATTTAGGTAGGACGTACGGGGAAAATGTCTAACATTGGCCTGTTAGAGAATGGAAGTGCTCCCCGGAGCTAAGGCGTCCGACCTTTCACTAAAGCCATTTTAAGCTGAACTGAGGAAATACACACCAGGGATATATTTTGCCAGCTGTGGACGGCTAGGGTGACCTAAAAGTCTACTTCCATCCCAGATATGTAATTGGCAAGATGTTACGGTTTTGTTCAACTTGGAGATGTGTGAACGGAATAAGACTGCTCATTTTATCTGCAGGTAGCTCACCGTGTCTTTTAAGACACGATTCTAACCTTCCGCCAACTAATCTGGCTCATTTCCAAGTGATAGTTCAAATCCTCCACTCATTGCCATAATTTAGAGTGCCGATGGGCTGGGTTTATAGAAAATGCAAAGCGAGACATTTTTCAACAAGTGGCTGTAACTCAATATTCCATTGCCAGGATCTAGAGGGGCACTTGTCGGCAGCCCCACGCACGATTCCAGTAGCGCATGGCACCGGGGGCATTGCCCAAACCCACAAGAGGAATGGTTACAATGTTTCAAAAGAAAATTGGAATACTTTCTGGCTGCAAAATTGCAGGAACAATTTAATTTCAGGGATAGCAGGAGGGCTGACAGCAGCCTCTTTATGTGCTCAGGTGTGCACGTTCCAGCGGTAGGAGGCCGCCCACTTCTTTTGTGTTCCTGTGATGAGTGGACCACTGTTGTCTACACCTGTCCACACCAGGAGGCCAGCCGCTGGTCAGGCAGCCTTACGCACACCTGAAAGCACACCGAGGAAAGTCCAAGGAAATAAGCCATCTGTCCATGTTCTGCAGGCAGCAATGTGGAAATGCAGTCCATCCAAATGAAAGAACAAATTTTCCCATTTTGTTGAAATAGTTATATTTGTTATCACAGCCGCTGACAATCTTATTCAGATTCTGCCCATTGTACTTTCTTTCCCCTCCACTGCCTCCACCGGGAAATAGCATCGTATTTCTTCTTCGGACTCACAGGCAATATTCCCTCAATGTGTGCAGAACATAAAATCCAAAGAAGTCAAACATCCTCTGGTGTCCCAGAAAGGGATAGCCACAGGATCCTAAAGTGTCAAAATTCGGCAAGAGCCCAAACACAGCATTGTCCCACAGCGAGGAATGGGGCCCAAAAGACGTGAAATTATTCACCACAGGTGAACCACCAGCCGATGGCCAAGCCACAAATGGCAGGGACAAGAAACAGAATCTCCTCTTCGCCCGCACCTTGGTAAGCAAACGGAGACGCAGACGTGGTTTTCTCGCCAAACCATACAGCCAGCCGCGGAGGTCTGGTACTGCAGGAGGTCTTGGTACTGCAATCAGGGCAACAGCCGAAGAGCAAAGATAAACCTAAAAGCAACTGGCTAAAATGTCTAAATACCGCAGAGGTGGGTGGCAGCATGGCGTCAGCTAATTCATGGATGAACCAGCAAAAAGTCGATGCTAAACATTTCTCTATTTTCTTCTGAAACTCCTATGAAATAATTATTGAGCGCCACACCTGGGAGGAACATTTAGAAAACTTTCTGTAGCCAGAAAATGCATTATAATCTACAACATGCATTTTCGTGGGCTGTTTCTGATGACCTGGCCCATTTGCAAAGCACACTATAAAAACGCTTGCTTTATGGACTGGTGGGAAATTGAATCTCGGTGAGGCACGTCAATTCAAACTGCCAAAGGGTTTATGTTTGCACTGAAACTCTGAAACTCTAAAATCTAAGAAAGGTCAGGGCAAAATGACTCATAGTCTCCATTGTGATTAGCACAATGAGTGATTCTGTGCTGTGGGTAATGAGTTCTACCGTGCTCAAAGGTCGATCCTGTCGCACTCAGGTCTGTGAGCTAATTATGATAGGAAGAGTCTAACGTGGAAATTACGTGGCTCACATTCACACCTAGCCAGGAAAGCTGCTCTCTGACATCCAAGGACAGTTTGCTTTCTAAATGAATGCTGGAGCACAGTTCAATTTTTCAATTATCTTCAGGGTCTGGGATGGTGGAATGGTAGAAAAAGAAGAAGGCATTTTAGAAATATTGAAGAGGCCCCTTGCCAAGCACAAAAATGGCAGCAAGCTTCCATTTCGCATAATCGTAAATTACTGGAAGGAGTATTCTCATAAATGTGAAGGAGGCTTTGTCTCTGTCTTCCCATTTCCTACCCCCACCCCCACCCCACCCCCATCTGGGTCTATGGAATCAATACATCTTTTAGCCGATCATTGGTCTACTCAATTCCAGATCCCAACAGGAAAACGGAAAGTGGCTCCTGGCATAGGAGTTCTCTGGCAAGAACTCTGAGGAATCCCAGATTAGGAGCATCCTCTAGGCAGTTAGTTTTCGGGGGGAGGGAGGTAACTTTCAAGGGAAATATAAACTTTTTTTAAATGTGTCATTAAATTAAATCTAGTGATATGCAAATAATTAGCCTTCTCCACAACAAGCAACAATTTTTGTTAAAAATAATAATAATATATACACCTTCAAATTAATATTGGAAAAAACAAAGTTTATAAATAATTACATTTCAAATCCAATGATTCCATAATATTGGTTATCCTTCTTTCCTCTTGAACTTTCAAAGTATGGTTTCTATTAAAGGGGCTCAAGTCCTCCTTTCTGCGGGAAATTCTCTTCCCCGACATGCCCAAAAGAACAATTCCCCTGGCTGTGTGGTGAAGGAGAGGGAGGGAGATTTGGGTTCTGGTTTGCACTTGATTAAAAGAAAGAGATGGTTGTTTCTCGTGTTTCTGAAACAGCTGATCTTACAGTCACAAGTCTGAAGTTTAATTCAGGGTTCTGAAACTAAGGACTTCAACCTACAACCTGATCCCTCTCCAGGACAGTGAAGGTGAATTTCAGCATCTCCTGTCTGAATCGCTGCCCGGGGAGAGCCCAGTGCTGCGTGCCTCCCAGCTAGACTCCTAAGCCCCAGCCTGGCAGTTGCTATTCCAGCCCTCCTGGGCAGCACTGGGGTCACTGGCAGCCCCCCTTCTCCCCACTCTTCCTGTGGCTCAGGGCAGCTGGGTAGAGTCAGCCACAGGTGCAATGGACCACCGGGAGGCAGCTTTTCTGGAAGCCTTCAGTTTGTGGCTTCCAGACCCAGATCACTGGAGGGTGCCTGACCACGCCCCAGCCCTGTCTGGACTCTGGTAGCCCCAAATCCCAGGAGGCTGAAACTGCAGGCCCTCCCTCCTGCCCTGATAAACCCGACTTCGGGAGGGGGTGATGGAACCTGCTCTGCACACACACACACACCCACTTCCCGGTTGGCCTGGGCTTCCGTGTGGGTTTTCCTTTAGACCAGGGTGAGAGGTGCACAGCTTTGCACACGTGTGTGCACACGCTCACATTCCTGGCTGCATTCCTATTAAGTACCCCTCCCCAGTCTTCGGCCACCTCCCTTTGCTCTTGAATGACACCGGAGAGGGCCTGGGGTCTTAAATTGACCACCTGGAAAACACACTAACCTTCACGGACAGCCTAACTGCTCTTTCAAAAATAGAGCTGACAGGTTTCCTCCCTTTAAAAACATTAAGCCAACCAATGACACTACATAGTTAACAGGATAATATTAACAAATGGCATTTCTTTCTCTCTTTCTTTCTTTCTTTCTTTCTTTCTTTCTTCCTTTCTTTTTTTCTTTCTTCCTTTCTTTGTTTCTTTTTTGTGCTTTTTCTGAAACCAATCTAGAATTTGTATACAAAAATCCTGCCCGTTTTTTCTGTGTAGAGCTGCCATCACTTAGAGTATAATAAGCTACATTTTTTAATTAGGGAAGACTGAGAGGGGTAGCTGATGACCCAAGTTTCAGTGAGGAAAGTGCATGGGCAAGGCACAATGCAGTTTTTCAAACTTTGCTCCTGGATTTGCTCTCTGCTTCTCCTACCCATCGTTCTGTGGCTTTGGTTAGGTTCCTCCAATGGATGGTACTATAGGCAAATGGAAGACAGAAAGAGAGAGATCTGGGTATTGATTCCCTTGCCTCTTTCTCTGCTAGGGTTGCAGATAAAATACAGGCTGCCCATAAATTCAAACTTCAGAAAAACAATGAAAAAATGTTTAGTATAAATATGTCCCAAATATGGCATGGGACATGCTTATACTTTAATAAAATATATATTTTTTGGCTTATCTGACACTGAAATTTAACTGAGATCCCGTACTTTTATTTTCTAAGTCTGGCAACTCTACCAGTCTGCACAGTCGCCGCAGCTCAGGTATGTCCCTCAGCAGAAGAACACAGCCCCCATCAGGCTGCGTCTCCCGACACCATCCTCTTTGGATTCTGGCGCCTCCCATCAGGCTCTGCCATTGCTAGTCTGAGGAGCTATGCTATTCCATGTGGGTTTCCCTAAACCCTACCCACATCTTTGCAAACAGTCCCTTTGTAGTTAACTCTCCTCGAGTTACTCAGGGGTGGGGCGCGCCCTCCATCCCCTCCCAGGACCATGGCCCGTCTATTTCTCACTAAGGACTTCCAGCCCCACTGTCCCAGGGCTGCTCTTTTAAAATACTCCATTACTCGGGCGCCTGGGTGGCTCAGTTGGTTAAGCGACTGCCTTCGGCTCAGGTCATGATCCTGGAGTCCCTGGATCGAGTCCCGCATCGGGCTCCCCACTCAGCGGGGAGTCTGCTTCTCCCTCTGACCCTCCCCCCTCTCATGTACTCGCTCTCTCTCATTCTCTCTCTCTCAAATAAATAAATAAAATCTTTAAAAAAAATAAAATAAAATAAAATAAAATAAAATAAAATAAAATACTCCATTACTCGTTCTGATAATGATGTCTAGCACAGAGTAGGTGCTGAGCAAATACTCTTTGAATGAATGTGCAAAAAAAGGCTAGAGTTGATACAATTTTGCAACACCCCTGTTCTGGTTTTTAAGAACCTAAAGGTCGGCTTCCGGAAGAGATTACATTCCTACCAACGAGAACAGAAAACAGTCCAGGATGGACTTGAAGGAAGGGTGGAGGGAGGGGAGACCCAAACTACAGGCTCGTAAAGAGGACAGGTGTCGGTATGTAACAGTTAACTACTGTCCCAAAATCTAACAGCATAAACGCAGGAAGTGGTTATTCTGCCCACCGGTTCTGGAGGTGGCTGGGCTCAGCCGGGCACTTCTTGCACGGAGCTTTCCGTGTGTTGCAGTGAGAGGGTCCTGGGGCTGGAGTCACCTGGGGGACCTTCACTGCTCGTCTGGCTATGGGGCCGGGAGAGACAGCACCGTCACTGGCTGGTCGGGCATCTCAACAAGCCACTGCTCCACACGGCTATCCCGGGCTTACTCATGACATGATGGGTTCAGGGTATCGGGCTCCTCACGCGGCCACAGGCTTCTCCCACAGCAAGCGTTCCCAGAGACAAAACGTTTGAAGCTGCCGGTTTCTTAAGGTCTGGGCCCAGAAACCCCGTGCACCCCCTCTCCTGTGTGCGGCTGGTCTGAGAAGTCACACCTGCCCTGATGTAAGAGAAGGAGACCTAGAACTCCCTCACCATGGGCCAAAGACTGGAGCCATCTGTAGTTCTTTACAAAGTAGGACGAAAAACCAGAAATCATACACAATTACAATGGGCATACAAAGTGATCCAGGAGGATTCGCCAAGTCCATTACAAAGTAAGGCAGGTATAAAGAGTGCGGAAGTTCTGTGCTCCTTATTTGGAAAATTACTTACATTCAAATTAATTGTTCACACCCTAAAAAGTTTCCAATTATCTATCTGCTGTGCTTAAACCAGGGCAGCAGATTAAAGTGTCGGAAAGAAAATGTGTTATAAATAAAAAAAATTTAAAAAAAAATTAAAAAAAAAAAAAAAGAAAATGTGTTATAAAATGAATGGTACATACTGAACAGTTTTAAAGAAAAAAGATTGTATCTGGTGCCCTTAGAGGCTGGCTTCGTAGCCAGACAACGTGTGTAGGACCCCACAGTCAGCACGGCAAGTTACGCTTCACTTTAATCATTTTTTAACAAGGGGGCCATGTTTTCATTTTCCCCTAGACCCTGATATTGGTGGCCCTGTCCTTCACAAAAAGTGAAAAAGGCAAGGAGGTGTCAATGAGAGAACCGCCGGGAATGAGTTTGCTAGGTCTTGTCTTCCAGAGAGCATGGCTGGTGAACAGCATTTGCTCTCACGACTCCTCCAAAAGAGCAAGGGTACAGTCACCTCCCCTCTGCCTCAGTGACTCGGCCAGTCTGCTACACCCATGATCACATTTTGAAGTAACTCTTTAAAGGAGCATTCAGAGGCAAATCTGTTCTCAGCTTGCTTAAGTTAATGAAAATCAGTCACTTCCTGAAAACAAGGAGAAGCCCGCTAAGGAGAGAATAAAAATCGTACATGGAACAAAATAGTGCTGTTTCTTGATTGAATGGTCCAGATTAAGCCAAATCGTCACAATAAATTAGTATTGATCAGAAACTCCCACTTGTTACTGATGAAGAATGCTGGAAAAAACCAGTCAGTAGTGTTGAGTAGAATTTACATAAGCTCACAACACGCCCCAGGGCCTTTCCCCAAAGCTATGTTCTAGAATCAGTGGCAAAGAGCTTTTCTTGGAAGACGCAGGGTGACTTCTGTCCTCGGGTCTGCAGCAAGATCTGTGGTGGCTGGAAGGATGCCCAGGGAGACAGGTTACAAGGACCTCAAGGCTTCCTCTTCCTGCGACTGGGAGGGCCGGTCCAGCCTGAGAGGGGGTTCAGTTTCTGAAGACAGTTCAGCCCACTATCTACCAAGAACACCCTTTCTCAAGAAGGAACATTAGCATTCCCACATGCCTCTGTAATCACAGACGAACTCACTAATATGAAACCTACAAATTTAAACCATCTTATCGGAGAGCCCAGGCTGAGATTCAAGTCGGTTCTCTCTTCTGAAAAGCTGCTTGCTGTGCAAATGAATTCTATAAGTAAAATTGTGAGTGTTTCACATGCTTAAAAGAGCAAAATGTTTTCAAGCACTTGAGAAATATTATTTCCATACGAATAATTGATTAGCAGAAGATGAGATGTTCCTGTGTCCCGATTAAGGCAGGATTCCAAAGAAAAGAAGGATCGCCATTTTCCTGGTCCGAGCTGCTTCTTGGGCTTAAAACGATCTTAAAAGGCAATTCTTTCAACCCAATTTATACCTTCAGGTTTCCGCTAAGGCATATGGGCCTTCTCCATATGATATGAAACAGAATTCTATCTTCAGCTGGTCTAAAGTTATCCAATGTTCAGTTTCACAAAGAAGGAAGGAAGGGGTGGAGGGAGGGAGAGAGGAAGAAGAAGGAAAATATGGATAAGCCCATAAATTAGCATATTGCTTCATTTAAAAAATTAATGTGGCTGTCCCTGTAATAAGTCTGACATCACACATCTTTTCCAGAGGCCGCTTAACTAAGTGGATGAGGTGACGGTGCTGCTGAGACTCTGGTTTCTGGCTTGGCCAAGATGTAAGCCTGTCAAGCTCATTCTGTTCCGTGGGCTCAGACCACAGCCCACCCTCATTGCCAGTTTGCAACAAGACCCCAGGTCCAGAGGCATCTCAGGAGGGGGTGTCCGTGGAGACAATCTGGCATGTCTGCCCTGCAGGCCAGACGACCACAACTTCCCTCTTGTGATTCGTGTGACCTTGGACAAATCACCGACGTCACGAGGAGCTTCGCCCGACATGGCCTCCCAACCCCCCTCCCGAGGCTGCCAGGGAATCAGACAGAAGGTCATGCATGAGAGCATTTTAAGCTATGCAAATGTACACAGATGTAGAGACCGACAGCTAGGAGCAGATACAAATCTCCTCCCCTATTGACGACCCTTCAAGTGTGTTTACTCCGAAGACAGTGGATTCAAAGCACCATTACCTATCCAAAGTATGACCTGCACACAGAAGTCATTGTAATGCTCAACCTGGAGGCCACCCTAAAAATAAAATCACTGGTATAACTAAGATTAACAGTAATAAATTTCCTATTGGCACTAATCCCTAAAATAACCTTCACGCCGGATCGACTCATTTGTTGAACAATATTACCCATTGACCAGGTTTGTGTGCAGACCCTGGTGGTTGAAAGGCCTGGCTTAATCAGCAATTCTAATTTCATTCTTTCTCCCCCTGGATCAATATCAGAAGCAACCTTGTGTGCCCGTCCCTTCCTTCTGGAATATAGATCTTCCGAGCGTTGCACGCTGACAGCAAAGAAGAGCGTATCCTGCTGTAATATTTGAAAGCTGCGTTCGTGTCTTATCACTCTGGTTTTGATTTTTTTTCTGGTTGTTCTGAGTATGGAAAAAGAAAGAGAGAAAGGGCCAAGAGGCCCCAGATGGAGACCAGAGTCGTTTGATTTTTCGCCTTGAAAGCTTCACGTGTCTGTGGTGTTCACTGCAGCGCTCGCAATATGTCAGCAGGCGAATTCTGGGCTCCCCGCAGCTCGAGGCTTGATTACACCAGCCAGAGACAGATTTAGAGCTTTCTGGCCCAGTAATCGTTGCACACCTGAGAGATTGATAACTCTGGGGAGGTGCTTTTCCCACCGCCAGGTGCAGGCTGTAAACATTCTAGAACGGCATATTTCCGATCCATGTTGCGGCTCAACATTCTGAATTCTTTTTTTCCCCTTTTCAAAGAGGTTTAGCAGAGGATGGCAAGTTCCCACCTAAACTCCCATCGAGATTCAGGCAGAGTTGGCATATTAGATCTCCGTGTGGAGCAGAGCTTCACAGATACTGGATTCCAGATGCCTGCACACGCCGGCCTATAGGAATGTCGCAAACCCACCCAGCGGGCTGTGACCTTCGCTCTGTCGGCCCTGAACTCTGGTCTCTCCTACCCTGCATTTGAAGTGGAACCAGGTCACCTCCCTGCCTCAGTGGTTGCATGATGTGACACCTTTGTAGCCTTTCTAGAAATTGCATTTCTTCCTTTACCTTCCATCCAAACGTCCTGTGCACAAAACAGGATCAGCCAGGCAGCGTCTCCTGCCAGATTGATTGACCTTCTCTCTCAGCGGAGAAAGTAAGCGCTCAGTCCCCTTTGTTCCTGGACCCATCCTACTCCCAGTTCATCATCCACCCTCATACTCGAGGCCTCACTCCACACACCTCTGCAAACCAGGAGAACTGGCAGCTTCAATGTGTCCTAGGCAAACTCTGCCCACATCCATTTGCAGGTATAAAAGGTCATTATACACCAAAAACACCAAAAGAAAAAGTGTTGCTCTCTACTAAGTGATCTGGAGCTGAGAGGGGGCTGCTTTGGGGGTAAACATTTGAATTTCATTTCTTATTTGCACAATCATGCCCAGATTAATGGTAGTGTCTAAGTCTCTCTATAAACACAAATCCTTCTCAATATCTCCATCTACTTGATAGCAGAAAAACCAAATTTCAGTGTGTGCGTGTGTGTTTTCTCAAATCCAAAGGAGAGATAAACTTAAATTTCCATGTGTCTGGGTTTTATTCAAAACAAGGAGAGGAGAGCACCCAGGACAACGTTTGATCTTATTCATTGTTAGCAATCATACAATCATATCAAAGCAAACTGAACGTCATGTGATCTTAGCATATCCCCACACCTACTAGAAGTTTCTCAAGCCACCACTTCTTTTCCAAAGAAGGGTCACGCCTACCCAAGCATGGCGCCTGCATTCTTGCTCAGGCACTCACACCTCAAAGAAATTACAACTGCAGTGAGCTCCACACATGGTACAGAATAGCACCTTCTTTCTGGACGTTTACCCACAGCCTGGATGGGAAGGGATCCTTTTCTTAAATCAGGTGCATCCGTGCCTTCCACCCCCAAAGACAGAGCTTTCCAGAAACAAATATATCACAGCTCACTAAATCAAGAGAAATCCATTCCAGTTTTAGAAATTCAATTTAGCTTGGGTAAGCCTCCAGGCTCTGAAAGTAAGCTCTGCCAGGGGTTTATTATTTGTAAATCTTTCCTTCATGTTGGAGGCCTCCCAGCGGCCACTCTCCTTCCAGTATTTTCCGACTTTCTATGTCAATAAAACCTTTAACTCTTGGAGTCTCTCTGAAGAACAACTATCAAGATACAGATCAAGACATTGAGGAAAATTACTGTCTTGCAAAAAAAAAAAAAAAAACCTTTTGCTTGTGTCCAAACTGGTGATTGGAGGTGAATAATCGAGAGTCAGATGGTTGTGTCTGTATTTTTAAACATGTTTAAGTTTAACACAGTAGATGAGTCGTAACTGGAGCTATGAACTATCATTTCACTCAAGAAGGGTAACAAATGAAGTTCTTGGCCTAAACTAATCAAACAATGAAGGTACTTTGTTCATATAGGAATAAAAATCTCTGAACTAACAAGAGCCTAATGAATTCATTTTTTAATTAAAAAATAATAATAACCCTAAAATCTCTGAAAAACCTATCTCCTCCATACTGCAGATGTGTTGAAGAACTGGGTTGTGTATCCAGAGATTGGCATCCCAGAGATTGAGGAAGATTTCAGGGGCATTCTGGATGTGTAGTGGATAAACATCCTATCTCATGTCCGTAAACACCACAGCAACAACTCCATCAGTAAAAATAATCTTGGAATACCAAGAATCCAGATTCTTTGTCAGTGGCCCTCTTGAGATAACTTTTAATGTAACAAAATTCCAGCAGAGCCAACAATGTAGATCCCTCTGGAGTTTTCATGTATCTGACATGTGCCTTCTGTGATCTGAATTAGAATTTCGAGGCACTCATAGCTCACTGCCATGGTCTTCATTGCTTTAAGTGTTAAATGGAAGCCTAGAGTAAATTTATAATAATTGTAATAAGAACACTTTGACTTGTAGATAACTAATGAAATTTGGGAATGATCATTTCGTGATTAATTGACTACGATCCAACTCTCCTGACATTTTGATGTTCTGTGCTCCACGGTTCCACTCCCATGGGTCCCTGTTCCTTCCACATATGTGGGCAGCTTCATTTGTGCAAACAGGAAATATACATTCAGCTAAAAGATCTCTCGAGACACCTGTGATGACAGAGTAAAATAATTTGAATTTCAGTGGAATGTAATAATAGGTTAAAACAAATTCCCAGATGATAGTCTCGTATTACAAATTTAAGAACAAGGACTGAAGCGACTTAGATATTTAGGAAAACGTCTTTTAGACCAAATCTTTACCCCAGTCATTGCTGGGTTGTTACTGACTTATGTCTTTGTTCATTTTTTTTTTTTGTCTTTGTTCATTTTTAGAGGCAAAGCACAAACTCAATATTATAATAAAATGTCGTGTACGTATATCACGTGTGAGCAGTTTTGTCTGAAATCAAAGGGCAACATCTTAATAATTTAAATGTAGACAGCACCTTTGTTCTACAAGTATTGAATAATCTCTAATTCTAAACAACCCTTTTTCTACTCAGAAGTGAATATCCTCTAGTATCTAGAATTATATAAAGGAAAGCTTTCTCCACGGCATCTTGATATTTTCTTTCCATTGATTTCTGTACCTCCAGAAAAGACATATTCGGTTTTCACTAGAAGAGATGGGGTTTGGGCTGAAAGAATGCCATGCCTCAGAATGGCAGAAAGACGTGTCTTCTCCAACAGCTGATACTTGTCTTTGGTGCAAAGCACTGAGGGTGCAGACATGCTTCGGAGGACCAATGGGGTGGAGGCCAGGGTAGAGCCGAGGGGCAGAGGCAGTGAATGCAAGGGGTCTGGTCATTTCTGAGCCACGACTCTGCCTGATCTCCAGAGTCCAGGCTCCTCACGCATGACACGGGAGTCATACCAGAGCGGCAATGCTCTGAGTGTGGACCAGGTGCCCCGGGGTGCAGCCCTCCTCTGAGGAAGCGCTCAGATCAGAATTCTTTTTTAGAGTACTAGGGTATGACTTGCTTTTTCCAATCGCGTTCTCTCAGGTCACAGTGGAATTTTCCTGAGCCGACCCGACGTGAGATGCCACGGGATGGAATGCAGAGGCAGCTCGCTGTCTTCTATTAAAGCCAGACATTAAAGAGATTTGCAAAAACATGTAAAACATTGCTATCATTTTGCTAAATAGTTTTTTCCATTTTGGAAAATGTCATTACGTTTCCATTTAAAATGTTACTTACATGAACTTGTCATGGGTTTATCACTTTATTTTTACTGAATTAATTCGTAAACCTTTTTAAAATTTTCTCCCTTTTAATTTCTAATATGGGAACCAACCCCAAGACCCCCTCCTAGGGGTCTTCGAGAATTTTTAAGAATGAAAATAAGCCGGGAGAGCAAAGGCATGAGAACTGCCCCAGCAGCAGGTCTCTGAAAGACCTGACTATAAAACCCTGGGATCCTGAGGCTGTGGGGCCTGCGGAAGGCCTCCAGGAAAGAGATGGCTACGAATCCATGAACCAGGGAGACCAGCAAGTTGCTGGGGGGCCCTCCGCCCTCCTCTGTGTGCAGCTCTCATGTTGCCCCTCTCTGCTCTTTGACCTCTGTGCCAGCAGCCCACCCCCCACTCACAGAGAAGACAGGAAGGGCCCCCAGCTCCAAATGGACACACTCTACTCATTTGCATAATGACCTTTCACCCTGGGGTCAGCACACTACAAGGATGGCCCAGAACAGGTGGGTGAGTCAGCAGGCCACAGAGTATGGCACAGAGGAAGATTCCAGTAGCTGAGTCTTGCTCGGGCCCCAGCGCACAGGCCCAGTGGAGGACCCTGAAGGCGCCCAGGGAGTTTTTTGCAGCCGGTCTGGAGAGCGGCATGACGCACGACAGAAGGAGGGGGCGCAGGCACAAATCCTATCCACACGAAGCAGGACCAGTTTTCCACAAAGGTGAGTTCATTTCATAATCAACAACAACAAGTAAGAACACCCAGAATCTAACTTCACCAGGAGCATACCACCGTCCTCATTAATATGCGTCTGCCCCTTCACGCCACTAAAGTTGGGGGGCCAGGCTCACACCCAGCTGGGTCTCCTCCCAAGTCCACCCTCTTCCCATTTGCGGTCACAGCCAGAGCCCCCTCTCCGAGCCTCAGGCCCCATCCACAAATACGATGACCGCTCCTACAATTCAAGGCCAGCGTGGAGACTGCTGCCCAGGAGGCACACACTCTGGCCTCTACCACACATTCGCGTTCGCTGGCAACTCGCCCTCCCTGATCCAGACCCTCCTGGAGCCCGCGCTGTGCTCTGGGGCCTAGGGAGGGCTGAAGCAGACTGTGGAGCCTCCCGTCAGGAGATGAGCACTTCACAGCTTTCAAAGCACTTATCTCATTTGATCTCATTTTATCCTCACAACAACTCCGACGAGTCTCACCAACCCTAATGAAGAAAGCACAGAACTATATTTGCATTGTAATTATCACGTTGCCCAAAATGGGAGTCCTCCTTTGGGAAGGAAACTGTTCCTATCACCGCATTTAACTAGCTTGGTTTTCTTTGTAAAACCAGACCATGGTGCTCGCTGTGAATTGCTCAGATCCACTCTAACCCCAAAGCACAAACATGAATAGTAAGCTGGTTTGCATGGAAGACATTACCCACACTTGCCACGGGCGAGAGGTTGCAGAGGTGATACAAGGAAATATCTGGACAACTCATGTCATCTTACCATTTTCGCCAGATGTCTTGTCTTTTCCATTGGTTGCCCCAGCACCTTGTCGCTAAAGGCATAAAAAAAAACAAAAGGGAAAGAAATTGTTATCAGATATATTCAGGATTATTTTTATCACTTCTAGTGTTTCAAATATCTGTTGCATTATATCATGTTCTATGTTACTTGAACTCAGATGGTAAAAACATGGTGCTCATGAGACCAAGAAAGGGTCAAGCCCAGAAAGGATCCATTCAAATTGCACAGACTGCCCCCCTCGCCCACATCCAAGGAACACCAGATGGGAAGCTATTGTTGACGGAGGAAAACCTCATTTGAAATATGAGGAAAACAGCCAACTGTGAGAAAATGAGAATTATCACTTTGGTCAATGATGGCCCCTACACAGTTATGTTCTCATTCCAATCACAATGTCGAGATTAAAAAAAAAAAAATTGATCGACTAAAAAAAATTAGGTTGTAGTCAGAGTTTCTCCTACTGTTGAGTCATCTGTCTGTCATTGTGCAAGCCTACGTTGTGCATTTTCATTTTACCAGGTTGACCAAAAGCATGAAAATTTTATGGTCAGTCTTGGATCATTGGGCAAGATTCTCTGTGAGGTCTGGGGAGCTATGTGAAATGCCTTACACATGTCAACATACAAGCATGCTTCCTCAAAGCTTATCCAACTACTATCTTTAAATAACATGATGCTTGGAATGGTTCTAGTGCATGGAGAGAGAAGTATTGTGTCAATCCAATTTTTTGATCGTTATTGAAAATATGCTTCAAGTTGAAAAAGATTGAAGAGATTATGAAGTCTCTAACTTTCCAAATGAAGAAAATGCAACCAGGAAGGGAGTTAAGGTCAGGAACTAGTTGGTGACACAGTCAAGACTAGAGAAGGGACTTCAGTGCCTAGAGGTTAGAGACTTGCAGGGATTGTCTTGGTTACATAACTATTCAAATAAGATCCTGGGAAGAGAGACAGAGCACTGGACAAGGAGGCAACCTCTACGTGTGACTCTCACTAAGGGGTAAAGGTGTCCTCAAAATTTATATTTGTGTCCAGGACTCCAGTCTAAAAACAGTATCATAAAAATAATTATCAGCTCCCATTAGTGTTCAATGTTGTAATGAGAAATTCCCAGATCCTTAGTCAACTCTTGATTAACAGTAGATGGATCATCTGGAAAAATCTTGCTTTCCTGTTCTGAGTCGTATAAATAAATAGGGTGAATGATAAAGATTCATGTTAACCAATTGACTATCCCTGTGTACACTTGTTGCTTTTTGCAGAGGATAACTCGAGAGAAGGTGACAAAGCCAAGTGTCCCGGTGTCACCAAGCCACCACACACCTTAACCCAGTCACCATGAAGTGCAAATGCCCACCCAATCCAGTCCCATTCTGGGAGGATGAACCAATTCTCTGTGGCAGGAGGTGGAATGAAAGGCCACAAGTTGGAAAGGTTATATAAATGTGGGCCCCGTCTCCATATCTAATTTGGAACATCTTGAATTTTCGGAACACTAGATCTGCCCGTGTGTTCCCATGGAGGGTGGCTACAGTTCTTAGCCAAACATCAACTGTTCTACAAACTTCATTTAGGTCCCATGTCATGGCATCGTTACCTCAACAGTCAACCAGGAGTATACATCATCTTCATTTAAATAAATGACACATTTCTTAAATAGAGTAGATTTGCAAGTAAAATGCCCCTTTCTTCTCGCCCTATTTTGAAGTGCCCTCTTTAACTGCAAGGCTGGTTAAGTTGCACTGAAGGGAATCGGGCCACCACTACGGAGGATCCAGCCAGCTGCATGGCAGCTATCGGAAACTGAACACTTCAGTGTTTAAACCTTCCATCCTTCCCCACATAATCCATAGATGGGCCAGGGGGGTGGGGGGAAGCGAATTTCAGAGAATAAAAGGACAGGGTTGTAGAGTTGAATAAAGTCAAAATTCAATGGAATACAAATGCAAATAAGAGCGCACTCTACCCTCACTGTCTTTAAATACCTTAAACCTGACACCTTTCAAATGTCATGAATACTTCATTCCATAAAAGATCACATTTTAGAAACCCGAGGAAATCCAACATGAAATGCGCACAGGGGAAAAAAAGAGTTCATTTTTTCAGTATTTCTAAGACAGGGGTTTTGTGTCAGGTCTAATGTGATGGAGGCAAAATGAAACTGATAGATGTCACAAGGAGACGGTGTCTCGGATCAGAAAATGATCCTGATGAAAAAGAACTATTCACTAGGAGTATCTCATTTCAGAATTCTCTGAGACCTTGCAGCATTTTTAAGGGGAAGGCTGAGCACTGTGGGGAACTATCTGAGAGCTTTTCTATTCTGGGGGGTCTACAGTGGTCATCACACATGATTGTTTTATCCCACGATTCTTGCCATCCGTCCTTTGTCATGGCCCTTGGCACGGATGTCCTCATTCAGGTCCTCTCCTGGTCAACTCCATCCCCATGCTAACAACTTCACATTCATCAAATACTCCTGGCTGGGACCCTCCACTACACCTTGTCCCACTTCCGACCCAGCACCTTCTTCCAAGCTTTCCTAAGTGTCTGGAAGAATAACAGTCCCTTCCTTCTTCGGCCTTCTGAAATCAGCGTCCCTGCTGCTCAGGCCAGCTCTGTGCCCATCCTCCTCAGGCACAATGGCATTCTCTCTTCCAACATGTCAAGAAAGCGTCCCTGTCATCATTCCCAAGACCTCTTCAAGGGACAGAGGGTCTCGTGTGAGAAAGCTTATTCCACTCAATTTACCTTTAGAATCACAAATACAAAAACTACTCAGCTTATTAGAGCACAGACACATCTTCTTGGAAACTCCCTCTTTCTATATTGTCCTCATCTTGCCATTAGGAAATGCTAACTAGCCCTCTAAGGATGCGACACAAGACGTTCTGATTGCAACACTGAAGTAACCTCCTCCAGCATGAGCTGGTGGCGGGCATGCTTGCTGCGGAGTCTGCAGAGAACCAGGGAGGATACGGGAAGAAACGAGGCAGAACCGCGGCCGGAGAGGACTGTCCCCATCTCTTAAACACTTGCCAAGCAACTCACATGGTTCTCAGAAAGGAGGCATCCTTCCCTGGTGATGTTAACTAATAAGAAGATAGCATTCCAGAATTTAATAAACTCCCAATTAAAAGGAGCCCAAATAAAGAGTGGGTACATGACAGTTCTTTCTGAAAATCTAGTACATGCCATGTATCCATAAAAAGGCAGGATTGGTATTTCAAGGTATAAATTTTGAAGTAATTTTTCTGACAGTCCCACTGCACCAAGAGCTACAGGAAAATAACAAAGAATATGTCTTCATTTGGTTTCCCAGAACGCGGAGCCTGAGGCAAATGCCATTTGCACTACAGCTTTGTTAGAGAGGGCGCCTGGAGTGAGGGAGGAAGGAGAGAAGGGGGACTCATCATCAAGTCGGCTTGACAGCTGCGCCTTACAAGAGAGCGGTGCGACCCAGGGGACCCCAGCAGGAAAAGGTCAGCGACTAAGCCACCAGCGGCTGTCCCTCACCAGTCCAGTTCTTGATGCTTCTCGGCTGGGCGAGGTCTCGCTTCTGGCATCTACCAGGGGACGAGGAGGAAGTGCCAGGGCAGGAGATGCAGAGGTGGAGACACGTGGTGTGGCCAGGAGGTGTGTGCTGTCATTTCACACCTGCCTGAAGCCTATGGAACCCACGGGGTCCTCACTGACAGAGTCTGAAGTGACATCTGAAAGGTATCTGACTCAGCATATAAATTTGTCTGGGTAACTCTTTCAACCAAGTTGCAAAATCACAGTTCATATTCGATATGATTCCACTGGTGAAATAGACCACACCTACTTTCTGGTAAATAAGTGGCTTTGGATCCATTTCTTCCTGCATTTTGAGCTTGGCGTGGAGATTGAGGTATGGCTGATCACCTGTATGCTACATGTAGGCGTCTACACACATCACCAGCACCTATGTCCTCACAGTGCCAGTTTAAATAGAAAATGAGGTGCTGTCCCAACCCTCACAAACAGACTCAGCAAACACCTGCCTGCCTGCTGGCTGCAAAATCCACACTTCCTTTGGTAAACAGGTACAACGTTCAGCTATAAGATGAATAAAGTCTAGGATCTCATGTACAACATGGTACCTATATTGATAATACTGTGTTGTATCATTGAAATTTGCTAAGAGAGTAGCACTTACGTGTTCCCACCAAAAAACAAAGTAAGTATGTCAGGTGAGAGATGTGGAAATTAACCCGATGGTGGGAATCCTTCACAATGTGCACATATATCAAACCATCACACGTTCACTGTAAGTATGTTACAATTTTATTTGTCAATCATACCTCAATAAAGCTTTAAAAAGATAAAAAAATATATTTTAAGGCAATATTTTAGAAAATCAAAAGTACCGTAAAAAGTCATCATAACGAGATATCAACATTACACACAAAGACAGGATCGACTGGTATTACTGACATTTCCTTTTGCCTCAGGCTCCACGCGGCTCCACCAGGCCCTGGTCACACGTTCCCCCAAAGGAAGTAAAAGATTCAAGAAGTTATGTAATTTCAAGGATTTGGAAACTTATTTTAATAAAGTCTTTGAAACCTTCAATTTCCAGCTTTCTCATGGGCCACAACTATAAGTTATGAGTTTGTGCTGTCATTTTGCATGTTCTTATTATATGACTTCCAGAATACTGCAGTGGGGGGGTCTCAGCTTTCATACTTTCCCATCGACACCTGTAAAACTGGGTATGCTCATCATATGTCGTAGACGAAACCAAATTACCAAAACCTCCTTCTGCATCAGTGCAAACTCAGAACACCGGACAAATTACGTCTCCTTGGAAAATCGTTCAGCCAGTACACACTGTTTCATCTTCAGGATGAGACACGGGTTCCCGTTATCAGATATTTACTTTCCATTCCAGAAGTTTGAAGAGAATGGAATGTGAAATGAATTTTAGCAAGTTAAATTTAAGGTCCAAATGACATTCTGAGAACATTTTATGAAGCTATACCCATAGCATTTAAATAGAATATTACTCAGCCATCAAAAAGAATGAAATCTTGCCACTGGCAACAATGTGGATGGAACTAGAGGGTATTATGCTGAGCGAAATAAGTCAGTCATAGAAAGACAAATACCATATGATTTCACTCATATGTGGAATATAAGAAACAAAACAGAGGATCAAAGGGGAAGGGAAGGAAAAATAAAATAAGATGAAAATAGAGAGGGAGGCAAACCATAAGAGACGCTGAACTCTAGAAAACAAACTGAGGGTTGCTGGAAGAGAAGGGGTGGAGGGATGGGGGGATGGGGGGATGGGCATTAAGGAGGGCACGTGATATGATATGAGCACTTGGTGTTATATACAACTGATGAATCACTAAACTCTACCTCTGAAACAAACAAATAAATAAATAAATAAATATGTATAAATCTGTACTGTATCTTTATTGGCTTGATATTTAATTTAGTGACATGATTTGACTAGAGGGTCACCACTTCCAAAGTCCCCATAAGCTTGGGAAACAAAGAGCCTTCTCAAGTAAATGTCCCAGGCCATCCCCAGGGTCCCCAGGGTCCCACCTACTCTCTACTCCTTCTTCCCAGGCTCCCCAAGAGACTCCTCCAGTGACAGTTAAACAGGTTGCTCACTGCCCCGGCATCAGCCTCTCACTGCTGCTGCAGAAGGAAAATGCTCCAGTTAAAGGATTTTGGTCTCTCCCAGCCTAAGAAATAAAAGATTCTTTACAAAAACAGATTGTCAAAATTAGGTATATTCACCAATGTGCAAGACCATCTGCAGTGAAGTTTATGGGTTCAGTGTCAGACAGAGGCTTGGACACAGCCTAGGGGAGAGACTCATTCCTGGACTGTTCACTTTCTCCAGGGAGCCAAGCACTGGGTTGGGCACTGAGGGTCCCCTGGAGAAGGGCACATTCTCTGACTTTGTTTGGCTCACAACCTGGAGGGACAGACAGGGCATAAACCAATCATCTCTATGAGCTGGGTAAGAGCTTGACCCAAGATGGCTAAGATAGGGGCAGAGGTGAGGGACCAGGGCTCACCAGAGTGAGTGGGAGTCAAGGGGGCTTTTCCACATCTTGATCAGTGTGAGTCACAGCGCCCCCACCCCAGCTGTGCATCGCTGGGGACATCCCTTACTGGAGTCTCTGCTCCTGCCTCTGAGAAGGAATGACCTTAACCTCTGGCCCCTTCTGGCCACACGTCAGGACCTGGTAGCAAGTAGGCATGCTCTCCCCCGTCCCTCAGTGACAAAGTATTCCAGAGACGGTGTTACTCGGTGATCCCAACTGGATGGCATGTCCACAACAAAAGAAGGGAAAGTACTGTTTCAAGGCATTTTTGGTTTTTTTTAAAGCACCTTGCTCTCTGTTTCCAACATCTGGCCTCTCTTGGAGTCTGTCTACCAAGTAGTTGAGGAGATTTGGCAAAAGAAGGAAAGAAAAATCCATCTCATTCCCATGGTGGCTTGGAAGCTCTTGTTAGCAAGTGCTACTTAACGCCGTCTATCCCCTGGTGATGCATTTTCGGGTAAGTAATTTTTCTCCTCGATGCTGTCTTCCTTTTGTGCTGTTGTTGATATTCATACTTCCAATGGTTTCAGGGTTTCTAGCTAGCCTGAAATGGTAGCATCGTGACGAGCAGTTTCTCAGATGGGTCCTAAATAAGAGGAAAAGCACGAATCTTCCTGTCTGTGGTGTGGGCCGTGCTCAGGGACCACAACATTTGGAATATTGCAGATTCTTCCCAGAATCGATGCCTTGCACACAGGAGACGTCAAGACGGGGATTGTCCCCGAAGATCTCAGTTCACCCTTCCCAGCACTTTTTCTGTGTTTTCTTTTGCTCACCATGTTTATAAAGAAACAAAAATGTGTTTCTATGGTATTACATTTAACACTTTATCAACAGAGTTTCACCAGTCTCTTGAATGAAATACCAGACTTTAAATGAACAGTGGAGCAAAACCATGGTCACGGCGGTGAAGTGGGGTGAGCGGCTGGGTTAGCCAGCAGGTAGTTGATGATTGCTTGGGGCCACCACGATCACTGAACAGGTGGCTTCTCAGGATCATCAAAGGCACATCATTAAAAGCCTCTTCCAAATCAAAGCCCCTGAATTTGTCTGAAGAGCAGAACAGACTTTCATGCCAACATTATGTGATAGACAGAATAGATTTAATTTCTTGCCACTGATACTTTTAATCACCTATAATTTCCCATTCCGAAAATGGAGCATTAAAACTCCACTAATTTAATCCCTAAAGGTGTAGAAACTAATGTCAAAAGAGAACTACAGCTGGAAGGGTTTTAAAAAAAAATAGTTGGTTAAAAGAGAAAGTGATGGGATCTTCACAGACAAGGGCACTGATCTCTGTACATCCTCAGTCTTCTCCCTGTGCTCGCTCTCACTGCAGAAAGACCCACAGGCCGAAATTCCACCCCACATGCTATATTCTGCCCCTAGCATCTTTATCCTGACCTTTATGGTAATAGAAATAATTAGCATTGCTGTGGTTTAGGCAGACTGCTTACAAAAGGACCTTCATTTTTAGGGATCTGTGCATGGTTTGTCTTACTGAAATTCACTTTATACTTTTCCTACAGCCATATCTTAATTTTTTTTTAAGATTATTATTTATTCATTTGAAAGAGAGAGAGAGAGCATGAGCTAGGGGAGTAGCAGAGGGAGAGGGAGAAGCAGACTTCCCACCAAACAGGGAGCCCGATGCGGGGCTCGATCCCAGGACCCCAAGGTCATGACCTGAGCCGAAGGCAGACGCTTAACCATCTGAGCCACCCAGGCATCCCTACACCCATATTTTTAAAAGCTTTCCTGTGCCAATTTTCTTTTTTAAATAACACTGTTTTTTCATTTATAAAACTAGGATATGGTCATTATGAAAATTTCAGAAAATAAATGTACAAGGAGGAAAGCATAAAACTACATATAATCCAACTTAATCAGGGTTAAATTTTGTTAATAGTTCATGCAATATTCCAGAATGTTTCCTTCCCATCTTTTTTCTGTGTGAACGTGCATAAATAGAGTCTCCGTTTTATAAAAATGGCCACATGCCACACATACAATTTCATAACTGGAATATGCTGGAACTTTAAGAACACTTTAATGGCGTCTGTGTGGATCCTCTAATTTTGTGGATTTGCTTTGTACCTTGTAAGTTCAAAATAGGATGAGTTCATATCCTATTAAGTTCATTTACAGTACATACCTCTAAATTTTCAAATTCACGTATCTCAAATAGGCCAATACAATCACCTTGCTTTGTTTATTCAACTCAGCTCAAAAAGGAGTCACGATAAGACTTGGGTTGCTGTCAATTCTCCTTGAAAATGGGTGGCAGGGAAGGTTCTGAACGGCCCTTCAAATTCACCGCAACATTTGCAGTGTTATTTGTTGAACTGTGTGCTCCCAAAATTGAGTACTAACCCCCAGTACCTCAGAAAGTGACCTTATTAGGAGACCAGGTCCTGACAGAGGTAATCAAGTTGAAATGAGGTCCTTAGGATGAGCCCTAATTCAATATGACTAAGGGCCTCATAAAAGGGGAAATGTGGACACAGACATGCATTGAGGGAAAGATACAAGAAGATGGTCACCTGGAAGCCAAGGTGAGAGCCTGGAGCAGATTCTCACTCATGGCCTCAGAAGGAACCAGCCTTCTGAGGCCTTGACCTTGGACTTGGCAGCTTCCAGAACTGTGAGACAATACATCTCTGTTATTCAAGCCAACCAGCCTGTGGTACTTGGTTAGGGCAGCTCTGGCAGATTAGGGATGCCAACAGCAACATGTTTCTCCATTTGGGCAGAAAACTAGATGCACACAAAGAAAGCTATGCTGCTGGCCTCGTCCAGGATGCCCCGAACTCTGGTCTCGGAGGAGAACGAGGGTGCCCCTGGCCTCCGGTGCCCAGAGCACACAGGAGGGTATCCTCCTTCCACACCCCTCAGGGTCCCCGCTCTGCCTGGGGCATGTGATTCTACAGGCATGGGCTGAATTCTCTCCCGAACCCCAAAACACATGGAGGTGGAATGCTGTCTGTGGGCCAGAGGGAAGGTGAAGTGTCCAATTTAAACCCTGTGCCCAGCCCAGAGCCATGCACGGATGGGAAGGAGGAGGTGAGGAGCAGAGCCCAGGACTGCGGCAGGGACCCGTGTTGGCCCAGAGGCACTTTCTTCTTTGCTCAGTGGCCAGGGAGCCTCCCTAGCCCTCTCTCCCTGAAGAGCCTCCCTGAGCAGGTGGCAGAGTGTCCACTTAGGGAGCAGGACAGAAACGCATTTAAAGACCAGGCTGAGGCTGCTCTCACTGAACGTCCTCCCTGCAGTTTGAGACTCGGGAGTGATTCACGAGGACCGGAACTGTCCTCAAGCTCCTGATTGTTTCCCTACATTCCGAGCGCTTCAGTTGTCAGTTACAAAATCCCTGTGCAGGCCTCAGTGATCATGGTATTCTCAAGGCGGCACGAATAGCTTATATCATAAATTGGGATTATTTTTACTTAGGGTGTGGTGGTGAAGAATGTAGGCTCTGGAGCTCAGGGAGGCACACAAAGAACTTTATGGGGTGGTAGAACAGTCTCTGTTCTGTGTGAATCCTCTAATTTTGTGGATTTGCTTTGTACCTTGTGAGTTCAAAACAGGATGAGTTCATATCCTATTAAGTTCATTTACAGTACATACCTCTAAATTTTCAAATTCACGTATCTCAAATAGGCCGAAACAATCACCTTGCTTTGTTTATTCAACTCAGCTCAAAAAGGAGTCATGATAAGACATGGGTTGCTGTCAATTCTCCTCAGGGAGGCACACAAAGAAATTTATGGGGTGGTAGAACAGTCTTTGTCTCAATGATAAGACAGCAATTGTGTCAAAACTCATCAACTATAAACTGAACAAGGTAGCTTTTACTATATGCAAATTATACCTTTATAAATACAACCAAAAAGGAAAGAAAGAAAGACAAAAGAAGAGTCCTGGAATCAGGGGCGCCTGGGTGGCTCAGTCAGTTAAGCGTCTGCCTTCAGCTCAGGTCATGATCTCAGGGTCCTGAGATCGAGGCCCACGTCAGGCTCCCTGCTCAGCGGGGAGCCTGCTTCTCCCTCTGCCTCTGCCTCCCCCCCACCCCCGCTCAAGCTCTCTATCTCTCAAATGAACAATAAAATCTTAAAAAAAAAAAGAAAGAAAGAAAAGTCCTAGAATCAGACTGTCCAGACTCTCCCAGTCCTGCCCCTTAGCCGCTGTGTGACCCTGTGCGGGTCACTAGGCTTCTCTGGGCCTGTTTCTGCTCCCATAAAGCCAGGACAACGATACCCCTCCTTCATCGGGCTGTGAGAATGACGCATGTTGAAAATGGTCTCAGTGCACAGGCCTGGTCCCTGAAAGGAATCGGATGGCAAAGTAATGGGAAACCAGGCTTCAAAAGAGGTCTTCCTCTTGCTTTTCCGTTGCATTCCATTTGCAGTAGGTTAAGGTACTGAAAGCACATTGGTCTCAGCAGTTTGGGGACCAGGAGGAACCCTGGCTGTCACATGTGGCCAAATGACCCTGAACCAGTGATTTCACTCCTCGGAGCTTGGCTTCTTCATCTGCTCAGTTTCTTCTCCACGAAGGATTAAAATAAATTAAATCAAATCAAATCAAATTACATTAAATTAAATTCAACCTGTAGCTCACATGGCTATTATGAGAATGTAAAGAGAGAATACTGGGATTTGTGATGGTTTTTTCCCAAAGTAGGTAGTCTCTACCTGTTAGTTGTTGTTAATTTCAGGTGGGCCTCTAATCCCAGTGTGGATGTGTTTTCTGTGTTGATACAAATCACAGCTTGTATTTTTCTCCAGAAAGAGAAGACATGGGAAGAGGGTAGAATGGTGACCAATGGAAGAGGCGGGAAGGAAGCGGGGAGACAGGAGTGGCCCTGGGGCCTCGTGCGTGCAGCGAATCCATCTGCAGAGACCCGCACGGCTGAGGTTGAGAAGGAAGCGTCAGCCAATACACAGCCCCTCCCCGACCCCAGCAAGAGCAGAACGAGCCTGCCCTGAGCAGTCCTGGAAAGCCCCATGGATCTGCAAGGAGCCAGAACGATCCATGAATGTGAACGTCATCATCCACCTTCCACATCTGAGCTGCACCCAAAGAAATGCTTTTCCGTCTGCCCCACTACGTTCTTTGCCCTCCTAACGCTGTGGCGGTTCCTTAGAATATCCTCAGAACAGAGGTTGTCGGTGTAGAGAGCAGATGCTTTCTCCAACAGCTGCTGTGACCCAACAAAAGGCTCTCAAAGACACACGCGCCCCAACGCGTACTATTTCTCATAGTCTACACGGAAGATACCAGAGCCACACAGAGCAGAAAAGGACAGCAGACTCGCCCTGTTTCCTATCCCGGGAGCTACAGCCAGTCCAAAGCCACAAGAAAGAAAAGAGGTGGAAAAGCGTCAATAAAAGATAAATGTAAAGGCAGACACTGAGATGAGCCTCTAAACGAACTCATTAAAGGACAAATCGACCTTGTACAGATGATAAGGGGAGAAAACCAAGAGGCATGGCCTGTTTTCCGAACGAAATGAGACCCGTACTGTATCACTGTGAAAGCACCAAGCCTGCCCGTCCCTCTTCTAGTCATGTTATTTTTAGGGCACTTCTACATTTCAAAGGCCAGAGAAGCTGATGTGAGGCCAGAAAGTCCACGTTCCCCCAGATTACAGAGACCCCAGAGAAAGACCTCTTCGCTTGCTTTCAGCAATAAACACCGGCATTTTATTCCTCCATCCCTTCCGCAGGATGCAGAGTAAAACGCAGTGCTGGGTGTAATCAAGTGAAGGCCGAAGACCACAGAATGAAAACGCCCTCATAGCTGGGAGAATCTTGCCCTGCCGGGCCCTAAACAGCCACCCATCCCGGGCCCTGAATGGTCACTCGCCACGGCCAACACGGCTCCACCATGGCTGAGCCCATCATGATCTACGGCGGCACTCAACTTCCTCATCACGTGAACAAAACAGTGTGCAGGAGAGGGAAGAACCTCAGCCAAATCCGCTGTTAACCAAGAGAAGCCACATTTAGGGCTGAGTGAAAGATCATGCTTCCAAGTTTGGCAAAGCCGTCCCTACTTTGCCCCAAAGCATCAGGCTCCGTCTCGGCAAAGCAGCAGTGGAAGGTTCTGTAGCGACAGTCCTATGAAGTGGATAGGACAATGATGCCCATTTGATGGACACAAAATTTGAGACCCTGACGGAGAGATGTAGTGACTTGCCCAAGAATTACAGCTGCTAATCTGCAATGGATGGAGTTTGAACCTAGGCAGAGTGGTTTGGCCGTCTGCACACCTGCCGCTTCATCTTGCCTGTCTAGACGGGGTGATATTGGCTTGGAAGATGGAAGATCTGACTTTGATGACCCCTCTGCGATCAAAGGCACAGATATTGTATTCCTCGACCCATCTGGTGGCAGGGTGGGGATCATGCTTCCTGACCCTCTTTCTTTCTCCTCCTTAGTGTGGAAATCCACCATGTCACCCAAAATTCTGTGTGTGAAAATGCACCGACAGTTTCAGGGGAAAGATGGGGTGAACACACTTTATGAGATCGCCAGGGACCCCAGTAACCACTGTGCAGTGTTCAGCCCATTCGGACCCCACCTGCAGATGTGTTTACCCTGCCGGGGAGAACGGGGCTCGGGGACTGTGCAGACAGCTCTCACTCTGTAATTCCCTCTGTCCGGGCGTCCTGATTTATTTTTCACACAATTGAACTAGTCTCGTGGACTCTGTGTGCACCCCTCCTAAGGAAGCTGAAGCTCCGGTCTTGTGTGCAGACTCCTTGTGATAAAGCTCAGATGGTAACCTGGCACGGCATGCTACTTGGTGTGCTTCTCCCCGAGGGGGTGTTCCGAGGCTGCAGAAGCTGGAGACTTTCTTTTTTGGTAATAAAGAAGCAGCCAGTTTTTCTCCCCCAGTCAACTAAAACAAAAATAGCTTCAGAACACGTAGAAGTCTGAGGTTGTGTACTTCTGGAAGAAAGGGGATTGCTTTGTCATAAATCAGCTGTCACGGCTCAAGGAGTGAATTAAGACAGATTAGAAGACCAGATGAAGCTGTATGGGCCATCTGATCAGCTACACCCCAGGGAGGTGAAAATTCTAGCTATCTCCCCACTGGAAACAAAATGCATGCATACCCAGCAGCAGCACCAGCACCATCTACCAGCTCAGTCTCATGCTCTGCCTCCTTCATGGTGGATAGTCGCTCCCTATCTTATTTTCAAGTCCCTCCAAAATCCAGAGCCGTGTAATCTGCTGGAAAACATACCCAGCTGCAACTTAGGTCAAGGTCGCCTTCCTGGGTCAGGGCTGATCCGAATGGCTGACACTCCAGCCACCGCGTGGCTTTGTATCTGCGCATCCTGACCGGGGCTCCTGGTCTGATGAGGACCCTTTACTTCCCAAGCACGAAATGTCTCTTTAATTGAACAAGCCTCATACACCTGCTCTCAGCATCCCTTCCCCTCCGGGGAAGTAACACGTGAGTGTAAGGAGGTACCTCGGAGCGAGCAGGCCGCCTGCCACGTTCATCTGATTAACAGTCAACACTCCGTAAAGTCGTTTTGAATCGGAGTGCAGGGAATTTTCCACCTTGGGGTCACAGTTTAGCATCTATATGGTCTTTAAAAAAATGTATGCTTTCCGAGTGCTTTATAACCAATGTTACTCCTCTAACCTCAGAGCAGTCCTGCAGGGTCGGCCAGTATCACCTGGTTTCTTGTGCAAACAGGCTGCTGGGTGGGCTTGCTCAAAGCCAGCCCCGACACTCCGTCTGCTTCAGCGGGAAGACCCTCCAGCCTCTTGCCCTGTGGGCGGGCATGGGCCATTCTGAAAACCTCCTCTGGGTGAGGGAAGAATATATAAAAGGCCCCTGATCTCTCTCTCTCTCTCTCTCTCTCTCTCTCTCTCCACTAAAAAGCAATCAGGCAGCCCCCAGCTTCACCCAGGGCCAGCCTCGTGGCCATGCAACACAGGTCTTCTGGCTCAGAAAAGTCCCAAGCATGGTTTAATGCTCTGTCATCATGGTCTTGAAATTTTTTTTATTTTGGAGGAAAGTTTGTGGGGTTTTTGGGTTTTTTTTTGGTCAGAGAGAGAGAGAGCACAAGCAGGGGGAGGGGCAGAGGGAGAAACAGGCTCCGCATTGAGCAAAGAGCCCGATGTGGGACTCGATCCCAGGACCCTGGGATCATGACCCGAGCTGAAGGCAGACACTTAACCAACTGAGCCACCCAGGCATCCTGGTCTTGAAGTTCTTAATAATGTTTTCCATGGAGCCCCCACATGTCTGTTTTCCCCTGGGGCCCCACACACATGCCACTGTCCAGCCCTGCCGTCCAAACACAGGCTTCCCCAGGACCATCCAGCTCTGTGAGCCACCATCACCTCAAAAGATATTTCGTGCAGAGGTGGGCAGGAGCAAAGAATTACAGAGCTGATGCTTGTCTTGAAATCACCTCATTTCTGGAGGAGATCTGGTTGACTCCTTAGTCCCTGTCTTGCTTCTTTGTCGAAATACGCAAGGCACACAGGAGCGAGACTGGGGGGCGGGGGAAGTCCCCTGAGGGCACTGCTTGCAGCCCTGAAGTTACAACAGGACGCTGCCTTTATGTGTTTGTCATGTGAGAATTCAAAATCCTTACCCCAAATTCAATGGTCAGGGTATGACATGAATTTCAGCCACATCTGGATCTCAGCAAGAACGTGGCAAAAAAAGGGTGGCATGGAAATTCACTAAATAGCGCCCCCAGAATGAATCCTCCTTGAAGATGGGACGGATTAAATCTAGATGAAAAGATAAAAGTAAACTCGCATGAGGTATTTGGTGGAGGGACTTGACAAATTGCTACATCTATTTTAGGAATTTATCTTCCAGAATAGGTAAAATAGCCCATATTTCTGAGGTATAGAACATTGCCAGAAATAATATTTGCGTTGTGGTGCTGGATTATCTCTATATTTTGACAGGACTTATGCCTATGTGAGAACAGAGTTATAAATACAGGGATGAGGCCATGCCTTGAACAAACTCCAAAGAAAAGAAACTGCTAACATTGGTGAGGGAGCCACCAGGAGCTCTGAGATAAAATGCCCTGGACAAACGTTAATACTCACACAGAAGGAAGGCTACGGGCCTATCTGAATTCACTCAGGCATTTCTCACAAGTGGAACATGGAATTTTTAAAGGGAAACAATATGCACAATTCCAAAAGTCTTATTGACCATACACGTGTAATCTGCTCAAAACATACTAAAGACACTTGACTCACTGAGCACTTTTAAAGGAAAACATGATAATTTAACTTAATAGGACCCAAATATCCATTGATAAGGATGGGAAAATATCTGACACATTTAAAGCAATTTATATGACTAGGCAAGAGGTAGAAATCAACAATAGTATCATAATAGATACATATCTGTTCCTGGGACTTGAAGATTACTAAATTGTCATGTGGTTCTAAAATTCATGACTTTTCAGACTAACCATTAGCCATGGTGTCGATACATACTTCTGGAAGCATTGACTCCATGGTTTATACAGTGACTAGACCTGAAGTCGGTTAATTTGATGGGATTCTGTCTCCCTGGCTAGCCTCTGAGCTCTTTGAAGGGTAGAGACCATGTCTTCTTCATTCACCCAGCACAGCCTACAACACGTGAAGGATTCCCCATCCATGTGGGTTGAAGGGCATGTGCCGGGGAGAGGAAAACTGTAGAAGACACAGTCCCTGTCTTTTAAATATTCCTAATCTAGAAGGAAGACGGAAACATGGCCAACAAAATATGTGATTACTGATGATACATGCAATGGTTTTGACCATGCAAAGGGCTGCCATTCCCTGAGCAAAGTTTTTTTGAGTTCTATTTGAGGGGTTCAGAATGCTCTTTCTTACTCAAACAGAGCTGGGGGGTGGAAGGCAAGAAATGAAGGTGGAATGGTGTAAAGTCAAAGTCAAGGAAACCTCTCGGCGAGACAGGAGAAGACCATCAACCACGATCTCAATGAGGGACTTCATGGCAGCCATGCGCCGATGCTCACCTACCTCTCCTTGTGTTACTGGGACAAGAGGTGAGTCTCCTTGTGTTATTGGGACAAGGGGTGAGGACAAGGGGTGAGGTTCAGAGTGCACACTTGAACCTCTAGAAGTAAAGTGGAAGACCTAGGGGAGGAAAGAATGACTTTGTCAAGATTTCCATAGCTGCTCTTTTTTTATTCAAGGCTAATAAAAAAAAAAAAAAAATCCAGGACAATATTGTTTTTCAGAGATTTCACGTCCAAGTCCTAACTGGAATTGGGACAGGTGTAAAAGAAATTGGGTTGTATCCAGGATATGAAAGAAAATGAGAAATTTAACAGGAAAGGAAATGTGTAAGTGAAACCTACACTGGCTTTTCCTCAAGAAGCTCTATGATTTTGAACAAAATTTGCCTTTGGGCACTCAGCTCCCTATTTTAAAAGGACTACTTTGAATGAAATGACAACTGTGGTCTCCTTCAATTCTCTGAATTCTAAGTAGGACCATAGAAATGACCGCCTTTCTCTCGGTCAGTGGTCTTTAGGCAGGGTGACTACACCCCAGGAAAGGGCAGGGCCGCCATGTTCAGCCGCACAGGTTGAGCACAGCACGACCCCAGGGGGCAGCACTGATACCGACTATCGCAAGAATGGCATCTCTGGAGCTGTAAGGTCCTTAACTCTCACAATCACGCACGGGGAAGGAAACTGTAAAATTCCTATTTGTATCTTTCTAGGCCCAAATATCAATAAGAACAAATAAGGTTCTATCAATAGCTACTATCAGGATTGACACTGACATGGTCACTTGGTGAGTAGGAAGGATGGGAGTCCCGCGACTCTTGACTTGCTCTCAGAATATCACCATGTGCTGCATTGCAGTTCCTTGAGCTCCGGGAGGAGGATTTATAGATTATGTAATCTACCTTTAATGAAACTAATCTCCCCACTAAGTAGGAAAGTGACTTTTAAAAAGTCTTGCATAGTGACCTGCCACAACCTGGAGGAAGCTTGAGGACATCATGCTGAGTATAATCAGCCAGGCACAAAAGGACAAATACTGTCTGAGTCCACATATATGAGGTCCCTGGAGTAATCAGATCCATAGAGACAGAAAGTAGAAGAGTGATCACCAGGGGAAGAGGGGTTGGGGGAGGGGACTTGTTGTTTAACAGGTGTAGAATTTCAGTTTTACAAGATAAGCCAGTTCTGGAGGCCTATTTCATAATAAAGTAAATACAAATAACACTACTGAATTATACACTTAAAAATGGGTAAGATGATAAATTTTATGGTATGTTTTTTACCCCAATTAAAAAAAAACTGGGCATAAAACTTCACAGATTGAAAAGAATACGATCACCATCAGCAAAAGCAACAGGGAAGCAGTGGGAGTATGATCTAACCCGGATGCTACGGCTAGAATATCTTCATGAGCACCAACATGAGCTCCTAACCCACAGCCATCAGACTGGAAGAAGTGCAGTTACCGAGACTACTTGACCAATTCATAGCATCAGGGGTTTCTCTGTGTATCAGACAAGCGTCGGGAAATGTGAAAAAGAAAAGCCCACATACAGGTACACTTTTGCCAAGCTCTGGAAAAGAAAAGTGACATTTTTCTCATAATCCTGGATGAAAGAGTGATGTTACTTAATAAGGAAATTATATGTGTCAGAATCTTCCATCTAAAAACAGGTATGGTCGGGGGGCGCCTGGCTGGCTCCATTGCTGGAGCGTGCAACTCTTGATCTCAGGGTTGTGAGTTCAAGCCCCATGTTGGGTGTACAGATTACTTAAAAATTTTTTAAATTAAAATAAAATAAAATAAAATAAAATAAAAACAGGTATAATATCTTAATTAATTTTTAAATAGTGGCACTTAGCCCCTGATGGACATAAAAGTCCATATTGGCTAAAAAAAAAAATCTTGGGGAGAAAGAGAGAACACATTTCCTTGTTCTATTTTTGCTGTCTTGTTTGGTTAAGACAAATGTTAATGAGTCTTGTCAACCTCTGGGGTCCTCTTTTCAGGTATTGTATAAAATTAAAATAACCAATCATTTCTTTAGAACCTTGGCCAAACCACAGGTGTGGTGTTATGAGGACAGATGACCATTTCCTTTGTCATGTCGCTACTCCACAGTTTTGGATTGTAATAGCAGGAAAAGCATAATCTCAAGCCAATCCAGATACAACCTCAGCTATCAAATAGCTTTCAAATAGTCATAACCAAATATTTAAAACCTAACATTCAAAAGGCATTCCAGACCATTGGGTGGAAGATCAAAGTACAGATGACTTGAGATATTTCAGTCTTGGCAAAGCCCATGACTGTCCTCGAACTGGGGGCAGAAACTCTCCAGGGAAAAGGATTCTCCTGTTCTCTCGTCTAATTCCACTGTGATAAGAAAATCGCCTCATTTCAATACTTCTATCAATTCACACTTTTTGGCTGCTTTTCCCTTCGGTGTTCTGCAGGGGAGTTTTCAATTTGTGGATGATTACCTTCCTGCTTTATGATTCTAATTTGTCTTCTTTTTATTTATAAGGTGGCAGCTTAAGAGTAAAATATAAAATAATGGCATTTAGTGGGTGATTGATTTTTCCACTGGCAATAAATATGGCCAAGCGTTTCCCTTTCAGAAATGGAATGAGAAGTCATTCAGTGAGATTCTGAAGCATAAATTTCAGGCTATTTGCAAGGCACAAACAATATTCAAGCAGATTGATGCCTGGAATATGTAACTTATGCTGAATTGTTCATGTAAAACAGCCCAGAAATGCATGTTGGATTTATAGGTTTGGGCCACTGGCAAATGAGGCAAGCCTGCTTGGCTTATGGCACAAAACAATGAACTGTAGAACATTCTCATATCCATGCTCGAAAGGTACCTGAACCAAATCGAATGGAAAATATTTCTCTCCTCATTACTTGTACCTCACTTCGTTCCAAAGATGGGATGAAGAATGGTAAACGGTCGGTACCCGGGGATGATAGGAACATAGAGACAGAGGCTGTTGGGCTGCGCGGGGGCATAGTCACCCAATTCAGTGTCTAGTTTCCCGAGAGAACACAGGCAAATCCATCTCTTTTTTGCATATGAATTGTCATATATTTCTATGTCAAATATAAATTAACTTAAAATATTTATATATGCAACTATAAATTAAAACATTTGGTTAGTTAATATAAACATCAATGGTTAATTTTTAAATATGAATTAAAATATTTGAATATGCAATTTGCTTTCTGTATGTGAGATACACTTTGCCTTCAACAATATACCAGGATTTGCAGTCTGGTCGACTGTGATTCGTCACGAGGAGTTATCTCACTAAAGATCTGCTCAGGCTCTCTCAGATCCCCCTGAAGCACAGTCAAATTGGTTTTCTATTTCAATACAGCAAACCATTTCGTAAGGCATTCACGGGCTCTGCCTCTCTGGCTACACAACTCCTTTTGTTTGAATTTCATAGAGCTTATCTGAAGTGAAATAGTCCCAATGGAGACAACCCCGAACTAGAATATTAGAATTCTCTGTCCCTCCCTCAGCTCCCCCGTTTTCCTTGACATTTTTCCAAATGTCAAGAGTTCTTTCTGTCCAGATTCTCCCCAGTTTTTCTTATTTCTTTGCCTGCCATCAAAGCATTTATTTTGCATATATAGCAATGTATCCATTTCCAACTTAAATGACAAACCCAGTTTTCAAACCAGGAGTAAAAAACAAAAGATAGAACTTTTCTTCTCCAAACCTGTCTGGACCACAAATCTCAACATTTAGAAAAGAGGGTGTCGGGTCTGTTGGTCACATTAACTAATAAATCCACACCCCAAAATCCACTTACTCGTCCAGTAAAGGAATATTACCAAGTGCCAGACCAGGACCCAGGTCTTATGGACAATGTAAAGTCATTCCTGTCCTAAGGAAGGTCACAATCATAGGCCAATATGACCAATGCCATATGCCAATAAATAAAACGCAACCCATAGTACTTGTTATGGTTTGGATGTTTGTGTTTCTTCAAAATTCATGTGCTGAAATCCTAACCCTCAAGCTGAAGGCATTAGGTCATGAGCGGGGAGCTCCCACGAATGGGACTCGGGCTCTCACAGAAGAGACCCCAGGCTGCTCCCTGTCCCTTCTTCCACCATAGGAGGACACAGAAAGGAGATGACTGTCTATGAACCAAGAAGAGGGTTCTCGCTCAAACAAGCCGGCTCCCTGATCTCAGACTTCCAGCCTTCGGAACTGTGAGCAATAAATGTCTATGGTTTATAAGGTGCTCAACTGTGGCACTTTCTTATAGGAGCCCAAACAAAGACAATAACAGCATAAGCTTGGATGCTGGGTTTTATAAAACCATCAGCCAAATATAACATAGATCTGTGCGTATACATCCTCTAAAGTCCTTCTTCCCCCCCAGCGAGAAGCCCTTTCTAGAAAGCCATTCTAAATTAATGAAAAGCCCCTGGCTTGGGCTCATGATATTATTCAGGTGTTCGAATAGTACGGTGCACCAAGTACGCTGAGGACAGAAGGACCACGGACAAACTGTGAATGCCTTCCTCCTGTGAAAAAACCTCTAACGAAGCACTGAGGCAGAAATTATAATTTTAAAAAATAATGCAGAGAATGTATTCATCATAAATTCAAGGCACTTTCCCTGACAAAAAAAAAAAAAAAAGTATTTCCTTTTCATCTTGATCACACTATTCAACTAAACCCTTAATAAAATCAAGTGTGAGTCATTTCTTCAATTTTTCTTTCTGAAAAAAAAATACATCTTGCATTCTGTCATCCTTAGAATTCAAAAGAGGAAAACAGTGAGACTTCTTAATCGCACACCATTCGTTAATGAAATGCAGGATCGGGAGAATAAATTTTATGGCAATCCATTACAACCATCAGCCCAGCAAATACATTTCCAGGCTGAATTGTGACCTCTTCCCACTCCGGAAAAGTTGAACTTAGAACCCAAGTTGGAACCGGTGTCTTTCTAGACCTAACATCCCCAGTTAGAGTAGAGAGAGTGTCTAATCTGGTGTGATCCAGTAAAACCATGTGGATCTTGCTGGATCTTCCTATGTCCCTGCTGCTGGTCCACCCCCAAATGAGGTTAAAATTACAGAAGAAACTGAATTGTCATTTGGCCTTCTATTGTTAGGCCTTTGCGGCCAGTTGTAAAATCCACTTTATGCAGTTACCCTCAGGATCTGTGCTTAACTGGTCTGAACCACACAGTTCTCTGCAAACCTGATCACCTGTCCATTAGCATTTGCTACAGTTCACATGACTATGATAATTCTCATTTTAGTTCTGTTTCCTACAATTTTTCTTAGCAATCGGTTACCCTGATGACTGACTAGGTAAGTCCCAAGCAAGTGTCATATGATATTTTTTAACCAATGTCTACATTTGTTTGGTTTTTTTTGCAATGCTTTTATATTATTAATTAAAAATTAGGTAAGTAGCACGAGCTATGTAAACATTCGAATAGTACAGTTGATGTTTGAACAATCCAAAGGCTACTTTTGAAAAAAAAATCCTGTCCTTTCTAAGCCCCCACCCCAAGACTTAAGTGAGCTTACCCTCCCCCTGCAAATCTCTCTCCAGACAATGTTGTTCACTGTTCTCTTCCTTCTTTAGAGTTTTAATGTCTAGCCAGTAGCTTCTGATGCTGTGCTAAGGACAGGCGTGTGGGTCTAAAAATTTGCCCTTAAATGTCCTCAGTGTGTTCCACCATGCCTCTGATAGGCACAGTCCTTTTGTGGGCAGTGTCTGGATGAAAGAAAGACTTGTAACCCTGGCACCAAGTTGCAACATCCCATCCAAGCCGGTGCAAGAAAAGAGCAGTGACAGGAAGACACTTTCTCGAAGAGGTCTCAGGTCTAACTAATAACTGCCAACCGATGCATTATGCAATGGGAACTCCCCCCACCCCCTCTCAAATAGGGTGATGGTGGGTGTCATTTTTTAAATTGATTCTCCAAATGTGTGCTTTTATCGCATTAAAATTTTGCTCCTGGCTTTCCTAAATAAATTCTTTTGAAGAGCAACTTAAAAACTCACACCTGCATGAGAAAATGGGACTGACTGTCATTGTTCGTGGGACTCATATTTGGTGGCTCAACAAGGGGAGTCTTTTTCTTCTCCTGTGCGGGGTTCTGGTTGAAGAGAGAAGAGAAGGACTTTGTAAACTTCAGCCTTGGTGGTTGGGATTTCTGATCCAACTAATACACCTTAACCTGCATTTTGATTCCTACTAAATTATCTCCAGGCCCATGTGACATACTTTAATCCTGAAATGTAAATTGGACACCCCCACAAACCTCCTCCACTCTCTAGGCGCCCTAAATTTGGACTTGACTTTCTTCATTATACTTGAGCTGCTCTTTTCAATCACCATTCCCCCAAAAAAGCCTTGTCACCAGGGATAGAGATGACACTGCATCGTTGAATCACAAGTTGAAAGCCAGCTCAGTCCCCAAGTCTCCACCCCTCACCGCCTTCCCCCTAAAAGCTAGAAGAGCTGGAGGAGCAGGGCCCACCCAGGGAGCACTTGACACTCTGCGGGCCTCTCCTCCAGCCCAGCTCCAGCGCGGCCCAAGGGAGCAGCTGTGAGCTCGGGGACTTCTGCAGCAGACCCCGGAGCCTGCCGAAAGGAGCAGGCGCTGCTTGCCCACCAGGCTCAAAAATATCCTGAAGTCAGAGGAAAGCCTGACAAAATCCATTGCTTTGGCCCTCCGCAGTACTTAGTTACATGAGTAAGTAAACGATCATCTGAAATCCGTCCCTGCCTGAGAGCTATTAAAACAAGAAGCCACATGTAATTCATCCAACTAAGGAAAAGCTTTGGGCTGGGGAGAGGTTCAGTGCTCTACCCAGAAAGGAGCTTCTGTTCGACTTTATTAAATGTTTTAAGCAGATTTAAGTTTTAGTGAAAGGACAAATTCCCACTGTCTGAGGGACACATGCCCGGAAACTTGGGGACCAGCCAGAGAGCTGGTCACCCAGCTGGTGGCCAGAGGACTAGGGCTGCATGTGGCTGAAGGGGGGCTGGGCGCAGGAGGGACAGGAGGGGAGAAAGGTGGAGGAGGGGGCTGGAAGGGGTGTGATTGGAGCAAAGACCGATGTGCCTCCTGCAGGATTTTATCAACATTAAAGGAAGCTTTTGCAGCGGCCTGCTACCTTGTCTGAGGGAACGGGGAGGCGGGGGGGCGGGCAGGGCACGATCGCAGAGCTGCCCTAATTTCACATTCAGCAGAAACGAGGTTGTGACCCTAATCATGGGCTGAGCTCTGGGACGTTTGCTCTCTCCCTGGGGACCCACAGTTAGGTGAACACTGCTGAGGCATTCTAGAAAGCTCACCTGTATGATGCTGGCACCAGCCCCAGCTAAAGACGGGGTGAGAGCCAGCAGGAGGACCAACACTCCAGAAGAACCCAGAGCAGCGAACTAGGGAGGAAGGACCCCCAGTTGCTCTACTGTTTTCTGACTCCTCCTCTCTGAAACTGTTAACCTGTGTATTTACAGACCCACTCTCCCCAGCCATCACTTCTCGTTGGGAGCAGGGTGAGCTGACACAGGGCAGAAGCCTCTGAAATCTCATGGAGTCCAGCAAAAAGCCTCGGGACCCGGAGGCCAGGTCCTCCTTGCCCTTTCTCTGCTTCAGGCCCCAGCTCCTCTCCTTCCCCTCCTTCGGTGGCACCCAGTGCTGAGAGCTCCATGGGCTCTCCGACCCTGAGATCCACCCGGCGGCCGGCCGCCAGCCACGCAGCCTGAGTCCCGCCCTTCACTCGCCTCTGACATGGAACCAGCTGACCTTGAACTTCTCTGTGCCTCAGTGTCCCCATCTGTCAATTGGGAATAACACTAGCACCTCCCTCACAGGATTTGGGGAGGCAAATGAGGTAACAGCAGTGGAGCGCTAGACGCGGAGCTGGGGGCTGAGAACAGGCAAAAGTGAGCTGCCCTGGTGTGACTGGAGCTCCCAGCTGTATCCGTGGCGGGAGGCTCCCAGCCTCCCATCTTCCTCCCACACTCCCCTGTCCTCACTCCGTCCCAAACCCCATTCCTAAACCGTATATGCTTCGCCCCCCCTTCTTCCTCTCGTGTTTACATCAAAAGTCACCCATCAGAGAGAGAAACGTAGTGAAGGCGCCTCTTATTTCTGGAGTTAATTTTACTCTAGACTTCCAAAAAAGGATCACCCATCTGTCAAAAAAAAAGGATAGAGAATATAAAAGGTCTTTAAAAGTAATTACTTAAGTGCCGACCCAAAGGATATGAAAATGGACTTGTCTCGGTTATTGAGCTGAATTAGGGGGCAGTTTGTACACCCCCAAACCTGCTTCATTTAAAAGAAAGAAAGAGAACACGATCGTTTTAAAATAAAATGAGCTATCAGTTTGCCCCAACAAAATCTCTTCTATAGAAACATATTCAGAGACGGGACTTGCAACGGAACATTGTAGCTGGTCTTCCGTCCAGGTCTGCCCTATCTTCCAGCCCCATCCACACAGGCAGATTTGTCACCGGGCGATCTGCCTCTTTTATCTGCCTCTTTTACCGGTGCTCTGATTAACTGCAAATAGAGTTGGTGCCTCCACACGGCTATGCCGTGAAATCCTTCCCCTGCTTCTCTCTCAAGCCTGACCGTCACCAGATGGCCTGCTGCCAACATTCCGCAAGGTATCCCCCAAAGCAAACACGCGAGGACAAGCGGGAAGCCGCACAAACCTCCGGAGACGCCAAGACCATCGGCTTTCTATCGGGAGGTCTCACACCCAAAGCACTTTCCAAAGTCACAACGAAATCAGAAGCACACAATGAATCCCTTTCTCTTTCTAAGGCAAATTTGCAAAAGTTGCAAACTTGACCGGGGTCTGCACCTGCCGTACCAACCAAGATGTCAACAGTGTCAGCCCTCAAAGCAGATAGTCACAGGGCTGATCTGTGCTCCATCGCCCCTCGGAAACCCTTCACATTTTCCGAGACCAACTGGGGGCCCGTCCCTTCTCAACCCCAAGTCTCCCCCTGCAAGTTACAGCACCACTCACCTCACTCATGTTGTTCTAACACCGCAGCTCCGGGGTCCCTGTGGTCGGCACCGTGCTCAGCACTCAGGACGCTGCTCAGGGGTCGCTATTGCACCGGTCCTGGCTTTTCTCTTAAAAAGGGCTGCCCGGTGGCATCATGCCTCCCGTAAGCCAATGAGATCCGTTCACCTGTCTGCACTCCTTGCAGACATCTGAGAGCACGAGGGGCCACCTAGTGGATCGAAGCGGGAAGCCAGCGAGGTCTCTGCTCCAAATTCCGCCAGGGAGAGAAGGAACAGCTAGATTTCTGTTTCTTTTTTTAAAGGTCAAAGTCATCACATACAAAGATCATCACAGGCTCGCCATTGTTTATTAATTCAAGGGTACAGGACTTAGATTCATGGAAAATACGTTTTCAATGTCAGTGGAAAGAAGGTTTGTTTTTCGAAGGAAGGTCAGTTCTGGAAACAGCGGCCCATGCTCTCCTCCAGGAGCGGCAGCCTCCTCTGTTTCTTGGGGCACAAACCTCAGCCTTCCGGGGGAAGGTTTTCCCCTGTCCCCCACCCCGCCCCCAACTATGCCAGGATGCTTGTATCCCGGGCACATCCTCTCTTGGTGGGAGGTCATAGCAGCTCTGGGACATGGGTTGGAGAGTCACGATGTGACGAGGGAGAAGGTCCCCAGCCCTATCTGGGGGGTTGTCAGAAGCTCGCCAGCATCGGGCAGAGGGTGTGGGCGGGACCGTGGACCCTGCTGATGGTTTCATTGTTGCAGCCCTCAGCCTCTCTGTGAAGAGGTTCCCTCCTTCTGCCTGGACTCAGGAGACCCTGAAGAGTCTTCCCAGCATCCAAGTGAAGGCTTGTCTTTCACAGCCGGGATCGTGGCCGAAGCAGAGCATGAGGGGCGTGTCGCTGCCTGTCTCCTCGGCCCGAGGCTGGTCAGGTCACCCTCCTGCAACTGGCCAGCTTCACCTTGGGCTCAGGTCCACGTGGGAGCCTCGGCTGGAGAACAGTGAGGCTCTGTCACGGCGGATACTCCAAACGATGACTAGTAACTCCTCAAAGGACGTACCAGAGACATAAGCACATCCAAGTGACAGCTACCTAGTAGCTCATGTGGGTAAGTACATGAGAAAGTGGGTCGTTGTTACTCAGATGCCCCCCGGAGGGCCTCACCCATCCCCCACTTGGGGAGACTCCATGGACCAACAGCTGCGGGACGGACCAACACTAAGCTCGGGCCCACCTCTGATTCCATCCATTAACTCCTACCTGCCATTGCTATGTGGCTTCTGCTGTCAACTCCCTTCTCGGGTCCACCTCGGTGAGTGGAAGGCCACACACCCCCAAATGGGTACCAGCCACCACAGTCTGCCCATGGAGGCCCGGGCCCGGAGCCCTGGCCCAGAGCCCGTCTCTGCGGCACACACGTGAGGAGCACAAACACGAAGCAGCAAGAAGCACAAGACTCCTACGGCTCATGGGAACCAATCTTCTTAATTTATAGCCGCTTTACATGGGAATGTGTCTAGAGAAAGGTCTCTTTCAATGGGAGGATATGTGTATTCGTTATAATAACTCTCTCTCTCTCTCTCTATATATATATATATAATAACTCTATATATATATACACATATTCATATACCCCAACCACACAAAGCTTTTGCAAACAAAGATCTGCCTGTTAGCACATCCTGACAGCATCCTCTCACTCCCCCGTCCCCTCCCTGTCCCCAATTTCACACATGGGAGGGCCTAGCCAGGATGCCCTTGGGGTTCCCCAGGTGGTGAGGAGTGGAAGACAGAGGAGGACCGGTCTGCTAAGAGGCACAGCAGACCAGAGGAAGGGGAGCAGCATTCGCTTCTCTCTGTGAAGAGCAGAACCACATCTTCCACCTTCCCCAGCGAAAGCCTGCCTGGGATTTTGAGCACCCAGTGCTTGGAGGTGGAGAGCGATACCTCCCAGAGACAACACGGACAGGGTCCCACATGTGGTTTTGTAGGCTATGCTCAGGCAAAGGGGACAAATAGAGGATATACAGAGAACCAGCCGTGCTCTGCTGGCCTGGTTGTGGTGCAGACATGAATTTTCTCATGACACAGCTGCGCATATCAATCTGCAACAGCAGGGGGTTTGAGGAGCAGTGAATGGTGGCTGGAGTTTCCAGGGAACAGGCCAGAATGGTGGCCAGGCTGGGCTGAGGCTTTGCTGCGTAGAGTGCGCAATTGTTCGGAACAAATCAGGGGGTCATAAAGGCTATAGAAGAGAAGATAGATGATATTGGCAGAATTGTGTCCCCTCCAAAATTCATATATTGAGGTTCTAACTCCCAGTATCTCAGAATGTGACTGTATTTAGAGGTGAGGTCTTAAAAGAGGTACATAAGCTAAAATGAGGTACATAAGCTAAAATGAGGCCATATGGGTGGACCCTAATCCAATAGGACTGGCGTCCATATAAGAAAAATAGATTAGGACACAGACCCATTACAGCAGGAGGACCCTGTGAAGACACAGGAAGAAGATGGTCATCTACAAGCCAAGGAGAAACCAACCCTTGATCTTCCAGCTTCCAGCCTCCAGAACTGTGAGAAAATAAACTTCTATTGTTTAAACTACCTAGCCTGTGGCACTTAGGTGTGGCGACCCCAGCAAACTATTACAGATGCCATAACAAGTGTCAAAGAAGACTTTTAGGGGAGGCATAGAAGGATCTTAAGGCGAATTTGATTGGTATTTGCCCTGTGGCGTGCAACTTAACCCTGTTAATTTCCCCAGGTTACCTACTGTAACACTGTTATCTCCTACTAATGACTTGGGGAGCTGTCCGTCTCAAACACTAAGCGAAGGTGAGTGTGGCCACAGAGAGAACTGAGCAGCTGTGGGAAATGAGCACCCATGGGTTACACAGGAGCATTCAGGGGTGCACGCCACACAGTCCTGGTTCCCGGTCTGCTCGGGGGTCAGCTACATGGGCACTCGGGCACTGAGTGCTCCTTCCATCATTCCCCAGCAGGTGGGCCTTTGGACCACAGCTCCCAGCCCCATCCATCATCTTGGGGGAGTAGAGCCGCCACAAGACCATCCATCAGACCAAGGGATGCAAAGACTCCCTGGACCTCATCTTGGAATCCCAAGGGACAAGGACAGTAAGTGGATGGTCTTTAAACCTTTCCAGGTGGTTCTGATAACAGTCAAGTTTGAGAATCATTGCTGGACACAGTGATAAAACACACATGCACATGTGTACACACACACCTCACTCACTGCTTCCAAACTTTCCAGGTTCCCTCCTGCCTCCTGCCTGTTCTCTCCTGCCTTTTAGAATCCGTGTGGCCCTATTATATAACCCATATAGCCAAACACTATATTACATGGAAGATGGAGTCATGAACCAGAAGCTTAGAACTTGAGTCCTTGACATGAACGATGGTTTTCCACGAGACCTTGGCAAAACCTCTCCATTCCTCAGTGTCTCATCTCCACCGGTGATATAGAAATAGTAAAATCTTGCATCTGCCAACCTAAGCAAAAACATATACAACACATATATTGAGCCGAGAAATAAATTTTGAAAGAACTTCAGGAGAATTAGATCTATAGCTTCATCTATTAGATCTTGGGGAATACTTCAACCTTGCTGAATTAAAATACAGACATGGGGTTCTATAATTTATGAAATATATATATATATAATATGGATAGATTATTTTCATCTTCTTGGGAGTGTGATCCTGCCTGAAGGTGCAAACTTGAACCAAGCAATCTTTCAAAATCCTCCTTTAGGGTTATTTATAGGGCCACTATGTACTGATGACCTGGGGCTTTTCATCAGACTTTTAGACCAAATGCATCATTTATGTATAATTTCTGGCTTCGTTTTCCCACCTTTGCTTCTCTACCGCTCTGTGAGCGGCCATGTGCAGGCACAGCGCAGGCCTGATCCCTGAACATGGACCAAGGGAGGATGTGGTCATCCTCCTAGGATGGAGGCATCATGGCCCAATGTCAGTGGCTAGACCCCTCCCTCCCTTCTGCCTTCACCACCCCCCAAAAGAAGCCCCCTGTAGTCCCTGGGTGTCTATGCAGCCCCCACCCCAAAGGCTTAGCATTCCCTACCCTAAAAGGTGGACCCAGTAAGCTCCTGCCTTTGTGCCCCACCCCCCTTGCTTCCTGCTGCCTTTAATTTTAATCCCCTTGCCAGATTCTAGCCCTCTGCCAGCCTCTGGATGGCACATGGCCCAGAGCCAGGAAGCCACTCTGGTTATATCTACAGAGGTACAAATGCAGCATAATTCTACCGACCTCTCCCAGAAGCATCTGTTTGTTCCAGCGACTGATTCAGGTGTGTGCTCACTTGCACAAATCTTGTCTCTCCCCTCCCGGACTTTAAGCCAGGGTGAGGGTGAGGCTATCCCATCCTGTTCTCTCTCCCAATGCCCATGTGGGCACCGAGTTAGCTCTCAAAACCACTTCCAAACAACTAAGCTTTCTACTGGCAACTGAGTGTGGAGCCTGCCATATAAACTCTTTTTTTTCTATAAAACTAAAAGGTTCACTTCGCAGAGCCAACATATAAGAATTTTCTCTTTTAAAAATGAGAAAAGAGGGGCACCTGGGTGACTCAGTCGGTTAAGTGTCTGCCTTTGGCTCAGATCATGATCCCGGGGTCCTGGGATCGAGCCCCATGTTGGGCTCCTTGCTCAGCTGGGAGCCTGCTTCTCTCTCTCCTCCCCACTCATGTGCTCTCTCTCGCTATCTCTGTCGCTATCTCTGCCTCTCTCTCAAATAAATAAAAATCTTTTTTAAAAAAAGCAAATTTATAAAAAATAAGTAACGGAAAAAGAAGATATTTCAACAATCTCTATGCTGTCAGATTTTAAGCCAGCTTTTTAAAACAGTAATATATATAAATGGACCTGTTTTAAACTTCGATGACTGTGTTTTGTTGACTTTTTAAAGGAAAAATAGATTAACAGAAATATTAGGCTGTGACTTCCCAAGGTTTTGGCAAATAATATTTACAGCTGTTATTCTGCCCCCTGCCTCGTCATTCCTTTCCCACACGCATGTTTCTCCGTCTCTTCCGCCACCATTAACTGGGCACTCTGCATAACAGATGTGTACAGTTTATTATTTCTCAGAGGTATTGAAAATTTGTTATCCCCGAGCGCTCTCTCTCCTTCTCCCTCCCTCCCTCCCCCTCCATGTCTCACACTCTCCTAAAACAACTTGTGTTTCCATATGCAATTTCCACCCCACCTTGGCACTCTGTGAGGTCATGTTCTCTGTAAAAAGTCACCAGGCGCTAGGAGAGAAGAGGGGATGGTGCAGGAGACAGACAGAGACAGGTCCAGTCTAGCTGCCACGGCTCTGGGCACCTGTCTTGTCTCACTCCCAACGTCAAGTGCTGCAGTCTCACTGGAAGCTGATGCTGTTTATGGATGAAAAGGTTACCTTATAACCTGCAGTCCCTTCTAGCTCAATTAAAGGTCGAAGGCTGTCCTGGGGATAAGGTCTGCCTGGAGAGCTCCCAGAGCCGTGGGTCACCCGCTGCAGCTCCCTCTTTGATGAAAAGGTCAGCAGTGTTTGCATTCAGAGAGCCCCGTCTCCGATGCCTCGATTCCGGGCCCATTGCTGAAGGCCACGTCGGGGGCCCGCTGGTAGGGCTCTCTGCTCTCAGCAGCCACGACAGCTCTCAGAATGGTGCTTTGTCGAGTTTTTAATTATTTTCCCTGCAGCCATGTCCTACACAGGTGAACTCCTCCAATTCACTCTTCAGCAACTCCTCCCAAAATTTCAAATCAATGATTCTGCAGAGCCAGCCCAAGGGTCTGGTATTATAGGCAGAGTAGTGTCCCCCCAAATTCACACTTTGAAGCCCTAACCCCCGATGTAACCATATGTGGGATGGGGCCTTTAATGAGGTAATTAAAGTTCAATGAGGTCCTAAGGGTGGGGCCCTACGCTAATAAGGCTGGTGTTTATATAAAAAAGAGGAAGAGACACTAAGGATATACATGGAGAGAGAAAAAGCCACGTCAGTGTAGGCAGCATCCACAAGCCAAGGAGAGAGGCCTCAGAAGAAACCAGCCCTGCTGGCTCCTTGATCTTGGGCTTCCAGCCTCCAGGACTGTGAGAAATAAAATGTCTGTGGTCTTCCACCATGGCAGCCTGAGCAGACTCAGACATCTGGCCTGTGGCTGAGTTTCTCTCTAGAAGACACTCTAATGGAGACCCCAGGCCCCCACAGTCCCAGGACTGAAGCGCTTGTTTCCAGGGTGCTGGGTGTTGGTGATGGACTCAGCCCTCAACTCAGTTCTCCTGGGGAGGCTGCTCTCGGCCAAAGGGCCCTGCTTGCTCAGGCATCATGCCATTTGGGTGACCATCCACATGCAGTTCTCAGTTCCATGTCCAAAAGTGGACAGCTCTGTGGGCTCATCTCTTGCAGCTCTAACGCTTCCTGTTGGATCAACTGAGGCATTTGTTCTGCCGGAATCACAGCCCAAATCCCCCTCTGCCCAGGGAGCCACTCGAGAAATAGGTGGGAAAAACATTTATAAGGACAATGGAATGAGAAGTCTGTTGCTGGGGAAGTCGAGGCCATGGAGCAAAATAAGGCAAGGCTGAGCGTGATTAGCCAGGAACTGAAGACTAAGCGTGAAATCCAGGGCCTCTTGAGCAGCATACAGAAATTCTCATGTCTTGTGGCTGCAGCAGAAAAAGCTGAGGAACAGGCTCAAGACTAACCATAGTGTAGCCAAACCCCAGAGAAGGCAAGTTCTCCTAATCAATGCCAAAGTCAGGGTCTGGCTGGGAGGGGAAAAGATCCTGAGTCGTGGGTAGATGCCTGTGAATATCTTGAACTCCTAGATCCCTCTGATCACTCCAAGCCTACAGCACTGGCCTCCTCCTCCCTGCTGAAGGCTAGTGCTTTTGGTACTTGAAGATGATACAGAGGCTTCTGTCTTGCAAGACAGTGCATGCCTATCCCAGATCTGTCCCACCTCCCCTCCTGACTGCCAGACTCATACCTAGAGTTAAATCACTCTATAAGCTGGCACAAGTGTTGAGCCTGGTAAGGGAAGAACCTAAAGGAAGCTGCAGGGTTTGGCCAACGCGTACTGGCAGAAGCCAAGATGAGAATGCATATGTGGCTGGGTTCTGAGTGTTGGATCAAAGCAGAAAGCCACAGGTGGGGGCAGAAAATAAAGTTGTACAAGAGAAAGTTTGTTGATATGGGAAAACTCTCCTATGATATAATACTTATTGTTCCAGACAATACCCCAAGAGATGGTTCCAACAAGCTGCTGAGATAGCTTTGGAACCTTGCAGAAAGTTGTGGTTCATACTGAGAGAAACAGAAATGCCAGAACTGCTATGGCAAGAAGTGGAAGAGGGGATCAAAAGGTCCAGAGATGAGGGCATGCTAGAATGGATATACCATATAATTCTGGAAAAATACGCAATGAGGGCATTGCCTTCACCAAGGTGACAAAGAATGTGTTGGTGAGAGGGACTGCAGCATTGCTGGGTGGCTCAGTGGTATCTATCCTCCTCAGACCAGGACTGGTGCTAGGGGAAGCCAATAGAGACCCAGGCTTCTGGATAGCAACAGGGATGATAGGGTCCAGAAATAATAGTGGCAGGGGCAAGCACTGCCAAGTGGCAGCAGTCAACCGTTGAAAACATGTGGGTGCAATAATTAAAATGAATAGGAAGGTCTGAGGCAGCCGGTGGCTTGACTCACAGAGTGCTGTGTTGATAGATAGTAATAGAACACACGTCCATAGGTGCAGGATAGAGGGGCAACAACAAGGGCCTTGCTCAGTCCGTACTAGTGGTTCTCAAAGGAGGAGCAAGGGGATTCCCCCCCACCCAGGGGACACTGGCAATGTCCGCAGACATTTTGGGGTGTCACAACTGGGAGGAAATATTTGTGAGTGTCTCAACATTGGGTCAGGGAGAGTCTTACGACACCTCGTATGTAGAGACCAGAGTCGTTGCTAAATTTCCTGCAGTATTATGAACAGTCTCCCACAACAAAGAGTCATCTGGGGCAAAATGTGCTGAGGATGAGAAACCCAAATCTATACAAACACATCTATACAAAGATCTACACAAATGTGTACGAGAAGCTGAAGGTGAAAATCAAGAGGCTAAGGGCAGGCATCCCAATAAAAAGTCAAGGTTCCCTGCCCAGTTTTCAATCTGAACCAGTTTTCAGACTCAGAAGCAATCACCCGAAAAGGGGGCCAGGCCAGGTCTCCAGGGAAAAGGACCCACCAACATCATAGCCATAGTAAGTACTATTAATTTTCCCAGTTATTCCTCAGAAGGGTCCATGACTATTTTCTTGAGCAGCTGCACAATAAAAAAGAGAACCCCCCCAAAATTTAGAGGACTGTTGAATACAGGGTGCAAGTGGAAACTGGGAACTCAAAGCACCAGCCTCTCTGTCCAAGTGGGAGTATAAGTAAGCTGAGTACACATGGATTCCTATACAACACAATGTGGGTTCCCTGGAAATAGACATAATTGGCAGTTGGCAGAATCTCCACAATGGATCTGTGACCTGTGGTGTAAGAGCTTTCATTGTGGGGAAAGCCAAGTAAAAGCTCTGACGCTGCCCCCCCCCCCCACATCAGCCAAAATGATCATAAAAACCAATACCACATCCCGATGCAATAGCTGAGGTCAAGGCCACTCTACCAGAGGAGATTAATGTAGCCTCAGGCACAGGGTTATGTGGTCATTGATCTGGCAAGTGTGTCCTCTTCCTTCTTTATGAAGAAGGAGGATCAGAAGGTGTGAGCCCCTGATATGACACTGTCCCTCAAAGAGATCAGCCAGCCCTTTGGCTGCAAGCTGAAATCTTTAGACTCCTTCTACCTTGGAAAGGACAGTAATCCGTCTTCACTGGAATAGGCATATATTCTGGTGTGAGTTTCCTTTGCTGCCCATAGGCCTCTATCTATCCAATTCCAGCACCACTATCTGGAGGCTTAAAGAGTATCTGATCTACTGATGCAGAATATTGCATAACATCATCTTGGACAGAGTCCTATCTCATGCCAGCCAAGGTTTGATAGAGGACTAGACTGAGCATACCATTAAGTCTGAAAAACACGATGAGGACATTGCTTTCACCAGGGGGCGCCAAGGAGACCAAGGTTTGCGAGACTGGCTAGCAGAGAGGAAGTTACTGCAGTTAAGAGAGCCCCAACGGGTTCCCCTGTGCCTTGGACGGAATACCGATCTGTGCAAAAAATACTCTCTGAAGCCAAAGTGGAGGAAACTTCCCAATGCTGGGGAAAGAGCCCCTGGACAACTCCTGGAGATCCCACAGAATTGGAAATCATTACTTTACCCACCAGCCGAAATGGTGTGACCTCGAAATACACAGGCATTGGATTGAAGCCCTGCCTTAGGAGTAGGGTTCAATTAGTCCCAGAATAAAGGCTGCTCTTGGCTTGCACAATGGAGCGTAACACCAAGCCTCAAAAGACTCCAAAGTGACCCATAGTTTGCTTAATTATGTGCCAGGAAAACAATCCAACACTCTTTAAAGGAATACAGTAAAACCTAGCACCCCACAATTTGGCATTCATAATGTCGGGCATCCAAAAATTACCAGGCATGCAAAAAAAGCAGGAAAATATGATCCATTCATTTCATGGAAATTAATTGCAGAGATGGTAGAATTGGTAGCCTCTCTTTCATATATCCCCAGTCTACGATTCTATATCTGAGATTCTGCAAACCACATTTCAAGTTCGCCAGCCACTCCCTTCCAGAATCAGCCAAGAGAGAGCACGGTCGGTCAGGATTCTGCAAGGCTGAAGGAAGAAGGACAGGTGTGTTCCTTCCTGTTTCCTTCTTGCTCCTTCCTGTTTGATCCCTGTTCCCATTGGTGGCAGCATTTCTTACCTCCAGACTGGATCTAGTCTGTGCTTTTCCCAACATTTGCAGAATCAGCCTCACTGCACTCCCCCCAGAGACACCAGAAGTCTAAACTTCAGCCCCCTGACGTCCTTCCTTTAAGCTTCCAAATTTTAATAATCCTAAATTCTTTCCTTTGTTCCTCAGCCCCGGGGGTGGTAGCTGCCTTCAACTGCCACCTCTGTGACACTTTAGAGTTCTCTTTTTGCCCCTTCGGTCAGCCATTCAGCAACTTTACACCTCATTATCAACTGCTCTATGAACTCTTATCTGTGGCTTCTGCCTCCTGATGAACCTACCTGCACAGCCCCTGATGTAGGTGCCTTATTACATTTCATTCTCACAAAACTGAGTAAGATGGGCAATTTTATTAACCTCATTTTTTCAAAGAACAAGCAGTTCAGAGAAGTTAGTAATTTGCCCTCAGTCCCACAGTTAGTAACCGTGAAGCAGTCTGGCTCTAAAATTTGTGTGCTTGACTGCATAGCAGCATGCATGGTAATATGCTTGGACTCACTGATATCAAAGGAACTGTCCATCCAGGGGCTAGAAAGGGATCAGCAGGATTCATAAATATCAGTGTCCGTCCGTGATCACGAAAGTGGCCCAGGGAAGGCAACGTGGGTCGTATTGGAGGAAATGAGTCTCGTATCTCACTGTCTACATGAGAATCTCCAAGTGATCTGGAAATAAAAATACCAGAGAAATGGGTAATGTAGCTGTTGTTACCCATAATATTGACTTCCAATTCCCTGAATTCAGACAATCCAACTCTTTTCCCTCAAGAAAAAGTTTGTATGGTGATCAAATTTTAAAGTTTGTTTCTTCTTGGGTGTATTAACACGGTTGATACCGCTGTTCTTGTTCTTCCTGCTCCTTGATAGAATCTTCCCTGTACTAGAATCTTCCCTGTACTAGGGGTTATGCCGCACAAACAGGAGAAAGATTTGGGGGGTGTGTGGGTGTTTGTGTGTGTGTGTGTCTCGGGTGGAAGCTGAGGAGAGGGGTAGGCAGAAAGTAAACAACCACAGTATATTCCCAGTGGTAACTTCTGCTGCGCTAAATTGTATAGCATTTAAGTGGGTCATGAAAGAAGAATTTATATATGGCCACCACTATCTGGACCTAACGCATGTGTCAATAAAATGCTGGGAAATTGTGCTAATATCTTTCCAAATGAAAGCGAAAATGATGTCTAAAATCAATCTGCAAAACCTTCATGTCGTTTTGGTTCTTTCAAGGCTATAAAACATTAGCATAGAAAGTGATAAGTTCATTCCATTGAATATGAATGTTTGCTTTAAATAATTCCAAATGCTAAATCATGCTGAAAAACTTATTACCAATATTGTAAAATTAGGGAAAATCTCAGTCAACTAAACTCCGGGAACTAAAAGTCTTTAGAAAAATTTAATTCCCTAATTAAGCAGCTGGAGGGTGGGGGCCAGCAAGCAAAATGTTCCACCAGAGCAGCCTGAGTTACTAGCCTCATAAATGAGATATTTTGACAAAAGCATAATTGTGGTCAATGAAGCTTAAAAATGCATAAATGCCATCATATACTTGGATCCCAAAAAGCAAGGCCATTTTCATCACATAGAGAAATTGACCAGAAAAAAAGCCTTTACTCCTTTCTGAGAAATATCTTCTACAGAGGCTCCTGGGTGGCTCAGCCTGTTAAGCATCTGACTCTTGATTTCAGCTCAGGTCATGATCTCAGGGTCGTGAGATCGAACCCTGCATCAGGCTCCACACTCAGCGGGGTATCTGCTTGAGATTCTCTCTCTCCCTCTGCCCCTCCTCACACCTCTCTTTCCCTAAAAAAAGGGGGGGGAAAGTAGCTTCTGCAACCATATACCTACAAGTCAAAATCATTTTGGATGATAACATTCCCTTCAGTGGCCCCATTTTGACCTGAACAATCTATGAGTCAGAATGTTATCTACAGCAACATCTTTATCCAAAACACTGTAGTGTGGACAAGCTCGCTGCCCAGTCCTGCATGAACACATATGCCTTAACTCTAGTAGTACTGCCTTTAGTAATGCTTCAGCGTCCTGGGCATCCTTTGATCTCTAGTGCCAGGGAAAAATACCTAGAACTACATAAAGTATTTGAACTATTGGAAGGGTAGCCAGAAACATGTGAGAATACCAGCTGTGGGTGGTAGAGATATAAGGAATAGGTGAATAGCTACAGGAAGGGGCTTTACCCCCCCAGGAGAAGGGAGGGGCCCAGCAGTGGGGGGGGACGGTGGCTCCATGGTAGACCGGTGAGACTCACCATATGTAGTTTGGCATGGGAGAACCATGGACCAGAAGCATTGGGAGAGGGTGGAGCCAAAACAGAGTAAGGGAGGAGCCAGTAGGAGTTTCCCTGAAGTTCTCCCAAAGAATTGCTGAGATTCTTTGGGAGATGGAGAGGCCCAGAGCTAAGGAATAGAAATGGCCTGAGATTATGAGTAGGTGAATCATGTTTCAAATGAGAGGAGGTAGGCAGGGCCAACGAGGTCAGCACGGTGGAGTCAGGAGGCCAGGTTGCGTCTTGCGGTAGGGAAGGGAAGTACTTCTGGACATTGTGTGAAGAGGAAGAGCTGCAACTTGTGAGACCCTGGTTGACTTAGTGCACATGGAGAATTCTTGCAGATGGAAACTGGGCTGAACTAACAGGTTAACTGGGAGGGAATCCATGGGTACGAGGACCGGCTGACTGAGAGCTGGCCCAAGGCACGGCTGCCAGGAATGCACCTTCTGTTGGCGGGCATTGGGCCTTTCCAGTTCAATGCCTGGGGTGGTTATTGCATTGGACCAGGATATCACTGGGGCCACTCACCTCAGGAAGTCAGGAAAACAGGAGTACAGTTCCCAGAGCAGACAAGAAGGAGTAATATCTCTCAGTGTGGACCCAGAGGCAAGACCAAGAAGGAGGTTTTGCCTGGCTGCATTAGCCCCTGCCTCCCTTCAACGGTGGCTAAGTTTTGTTCACCTTATCCATCTGTGAAGGGGCTTTGGCTTGAGACTTCAGAAGGAGTGAGACTTTTTGCCATGAGGAGGGACTGAGGAAAGATGGCTGCTGGATGAAAGAGTGGTGTGAGTCTGTCCCTCTCGGGTGCAGTGGAGCTCTGATGGTCTAAAGGCCTGAGGGCTGTCAACAGAGGGAAGGGCACTGTCTTCTCCGTGTGCTTGTCAGAGATAAACAAGCTAGACGCTAGAAGTGCTGAGGATAGATTTCACTCAGTAATCATTATTGCAATAGAGAAGAGGGTCCAGCAAGAACTGAACTTTACCAAAACAGAAATCAGGAGACTTCTTAAAGGCCTGGAGGTGCTAAAAAGAGACACTAAGGGGTATTAAGTGGGGTTGGTCCATGTGACTAGGCCACTTGGATTTTTTCATCGGTGCTTATTCGCAGAGAAACAAACTTCATGTGTCTCTAGGATGGAGGGCCTTGGTACAGGTTAGGGCACGGCAGCCACTAAAGGTAGGCCCTTTCCCTCCTGCAGGGACTGGGAACAAGAGCAAGCAAAGAGTTATCTCCTTGAATGTTTCTCCAGGACAGCTTTGGGGCCCTTAAGAAGACAGCTCTGTGTGAGAGAAGATTTATATCCCAAAGGGGCAGAGAAAGAATGTGTAATGGCAAGAATTCCAAGTAACTGCTCTAGCAGGAGGTACAGAGGCCTATCTGCCCATCACCAGGTTTTGGCAGCCTTGAGCTTTCTCAGACAGGACTTAAGGGGGTGCAATCATCATCCTAGGCACACAGCCTTGAGCTGTTAGAAACTATGTTAGTGTTTGTTCAAGTCTCTTAGTGTGGGCTGGGAGGTGAAATCATCTGTGCTGAGAGTCTGTAGTTTCTATAAGCCAAGATTGAGGCTTAGTCGAAAAGAGGGCTCAGAGGGCCTGACTAGAGTTTGATCAAGGAAAGCATCTTTGTCAAGCTGCACCATCCTCTCCCTGAGCCTCCCCATCCTCTCCATGGGCCTCCCCATCTCCATGAGCCTCACCATCCTCTCCCTGAGCCTTACCATCCTCTCTCTGAGCCTCACCATTTCCCTGAGCCTCACCATCCTCTCCATGAGCCTCCCCATCTCCAGGAGCCTCCCCATCCTCTCCCTGAGCCTCCCCATCTCCATGAGCCTCACCATCCTCTCCCTGAGCCTTCCATCCTCTCTCTGAGCCTCACCATTTCCCTGAGCCTCCCCATCCTCTCCATGAGCCTCCCCATCTCCATGAGCCTCCCCATCCTCTCCATGAGGCTCCCCATCTCCATGAGCCTCACCATCCTCTCACTGAGCCTCACCATCCTCTCCCTGAGCCTCACCATCCTCTCACTGAACCTCACTAAACTCTCCCTGAGTCTCCCCATCTCTATGAGCCTCACCATCTCCATGAGCCTCACCATCCTCTCCCTGAGCCTCACCATCCTCTCTCTGAGCCTCACCATCCTCTCCCTGAGTTTCACCATCCTCTCCATAAGCCTCACCATCTTCTCCATGAGCCTCACCATCTCCCTGAGCCTCACCATCCTCTCCTGAGACTCACCAACCTCTCCCAAAGGCTCACCATCTTCTTCCTGAGCCTCACCATCCTCTCCGTGAGCCTCACCATCTCCATGAGCCTCACCATCTTCTCCATGAGCCTCCCCATCCTCTCTGTGAGCCTCACCATCTCCATGAGCCTCACCATCCTCTCCATGAGCCTCCCCATCCTCTCCGTGAGCTTCACCATCTCCCTGAGCCTCCCCATCCTCTCCCTGAGCCTCACCACTTCCATGAGCCTCACCACCTTCTCCATGAGCCTCACCATCTTCTCCATGAGCCACACCATCTTCTCCATGAACTGTCTTAGTGAGATCCTGGAGGACCCTGGTGATCACATTGGGCCCATGGGGATAATCCAGGAAAATCTTCCCACCTCAAAATCTTTACTTAATCCCATCTGCAAAGTCCCTCTGCCATGCAAGGTAACATATTCACATGTCCTGGGAATTAAGACACAGGCATATTTGTGGAAGTCATTATTCTGTTGCACTTTCTCTCTCCGTCTCTCTCTGTCTCTCTGTCTCTGTCTTTCTCTGTCTCTCTGTCTCTGTCTCTCTCTGTCTCTTACACACACACACACACACTCTGCCATCATTAGGCTTTGGACCATGAGAAATCCTGACTCTACTCAATAGGTCGGCCTCTTGCCCCCTGAGGTGTGAACAAAGATAAATGGATGAACTGGGTTCAGACACAAATAATCCAGACTGAAGCCTGGGGTGCACCCAGGGCTTTACAGGAGCTGGATTACAGTCCAAAATATTAGAAGTTATCTAGAACCCTGATGAATCACCTGGACAGTCGACTCCAGCAAAAAAAATTCCAGGAAATTCTCAGATAAAGAATTTCCCCCAGGCAAGGGGCAAGATGGCGGGGGAGTAGGAGACCTGGATTTCGTCTCCTCTCAGGAATTCAGCTGGATAGGGATCAAACCATTCTGAACACCTACAAACTCAACAGGAGATCAAAGAAAAGAAGAGCAACAACTCTCTGAACAGAAAAGCGACCACTTTTTGGAAGGTAGGACGTGCGGAGAAGTGAATCCGAGGCGATATTCGGGAGGATAGACGGCGGGGGAGGGGCCTCCGTCGGCCGCTTCTGGCAAGTGATAGAGCCACGGAGCACAAAATCGGAACTTTTAGAAGTCTGCTCCGCTGAGGGACGTCACTCTGGTGGCGAAGTGGGGGGTGGAACCCTCGCGGGACAGTGTGGTCTCAGGACCCTCGGGGTCACAGAAAGACCGGGGGTGCCTGAGTGCGGCAGAGCTCCCAGGTATCGGAGCAGGGAAGCCGGCTGCAGAGACGGAGCCCAGGCGCGGGCTCTCAGCTCGGGGTTGCTATAAACCGTGATCCGCGGCACAGTCGGGCCACTGCTCCCCCAGCAGGGACCCAACAAGCGGCAGATCCGGGGAGACTCACCTTCTTCCCCCGGGAGGAGAGGTGCGGGAGCGCACCGCGGGGATCTGCTGGGTTTGGAGACTCCACCCGGGGTCGGGTGCCAGATAGAAAGGCGCGGTCACAGGCCGGGTGAGCGAGGAGTGTGGCCGGAGACCGGGGAGACGGGAGTGACTGACTGCTTTTCTCTGGGGGCTCGCTGAGGAGCGGGACCCTGAGTTCTCGGCTCCTCCGGGGCGGAGACTGGGAGGCCGCCATTTTCACTCTCCGCCTCCAAAGCTGTACGGAGAGCTTGCAGGGAACAAAAGCTCCGGAGAGCAAACCCGAGCAGATTACTTAGCCCGGACCGGCAAGGGCGGGGCAATTTTGCCTCCGGCAAAGACATTTGGGAACCACGGCAACAGGCCCCTCCCCCAGAAGATCAGCAAGAACAGCCAGCCAAGACCAAGTTTACCGATCAATGAGAACGGCAGAACTCCAGCGCTAGGGGAACACTGCACATAGAATTCATGGCTTTTTTACCATGATTCTTTAGTCTTTCAAAGTTAATTATTTTTTTTAACTGTCTTTTTTTCTTTTTTCCTTTTTTCTTTTTTTTTGAATTTTTCTTTTTCCCTTTTTCAACCAACATCTTATCAATCCCTTTTTTAAAAAAAAACATTTTTATTTTTCATTTTTAAAGTCATATTCTATCCCTTCATAGTAGTTACCCGTATTTTTGGCATATATATATAAGTTGTTCTCTCCTTAAAATCTTGAGATAGTTTCTTCTAACAGATCAAAATATACTCTAAATCTCTAGTGTATGGTTTTTTTCTACTCCCCTGCCTGATCACATTCTCTCCCTTTTTTCTTTCTTTCTTTCTTTTTTTTTTAATCCTCTTCTTTCTTTTTTCAAACAACTTATCAAATCCTTTTTTAAAATTTTTTATAATTTCCATCTTTACAGTCATATTCCATCCCTTCATCATATCAACCCTTATTTTTGTACATATATAAGTTTTTCTTTCTTTAAAATTTTGGGAGGGACTTTCTTTTAACAGACCAAAATACACCCAAAATCTAGTGTGTGGCACTGATCTATAATCCAGCCTGATCATATTTGATCACATTCTGTTTTTGTTTTGTTTTGTTTTGTTCTGCTTTTGTTTGTTTTTATCTTTATCTTTATCTTTTTTCTTTTTTTCTTTCCTTTTCTTTTTTCTCTCTTTCCCTTTCTTTTCCCACTGCTTCAGGTCTTTTCTGATTTGTTTAGAGTATATTTTCTGGGGACGTTGTTACCCTGCTAGCATTTTGTTCTCTCATTAATCTATTCTCCTCTGCACAAAATGACAAGACGGAAAAAATCACCTCAACAAAAAGAACAAGAGGTAGTACCGACTGCCAGGGACCTACTCAATACGGACATTAGTACGATGTCAGATCTAGAGTTCAGAATCATCACTTTAAAGATACTAGCTGGGCTTGAAAAAAGCATGGAAGTTATTAGAGAAACCCTTTCTGGAGAAGTAAAAGAACTAAAATCGAACCAAGTAGAAATCAAAAAGGCTATTAATGAGGTGCAATCAAATATGGGGGCGCTAACTGCTAGGATAAATGAGGCAGAAGAAAGAATCAGCGAGATAGAAGACCAAATGATGGAAAATAAAGAAGCTGAGAAAAAGAGAGATAAACAACTACTGGATCACGAGGGCAGAATTCGAGAGATAAACGATACCATAAGACGAAACAACATTAGAATAATTGGGATCCCAGAAGAAGAAGAAAGAGAGAGAGGTGCAGAAGGTATAATGGAGCAAATTATAGCAGAGAACTTCCCTAATTTGGGGAAGGAAACAGGCATCAAAATCCAGGAAGCACAGAGAACCCCTCTCAAAATCAATAAAAATAGGTCAACACCCCGACATCTAATAGTAAAACTTACGAGTCTCAGAGACAAAGAGAAAATCCTGAAAGCAGCTCGGGAGAAGAGATATGTAACCTACAATGGTAGAAACATTAGATTGGCAACAGACTTATCCACAGAGACCTGGCAGGCCAGAAAGGACTGGCAGGACATATTCAGAGCACTAAATGAGAAAAATATGCAGCCAAGAATACTATATCCAGCTAGGCTGTCATTGAAAATTGAAGGAGAGATAAAAAGCTTCCAGGACAAACAAAAACTAAAGGAATTTGCAAACACGAAACCAGCCCTACAA
>NW_022589771.1:3328860-3390410 GCF_004348235.1 Phoca vitulina | reverse complement strand
CATCGCCAAAGGCAAGGGAAGCAAGGGCAAAAATGAACTATTGGGACCTCATCAAGATAAAAAGCTTTTGCACAGCAAAAGAAACAGTCAACAAAACCAAAAGACAACCGACAGAATGGGAGAAGATATTTGCAAATGACATATCAGATAAAGGGCTGGTATCCAAAATCTATAAAGAACTTATCAAACTCAACACCCAAAGAACAAAGAATCCAATCAAGAAATGGGCAGAAGACATGAACAGACATTTTTCCAAAGAAGACATCCAAATGGCCAACAGACACATGAAAAAGTGCTCAACATCGCTCGGCATCAGGGAAATCCAAATCGAAACCTCAATGAGATACCAGCTCACACCAGTCAGAATGGCTAAAATTAACAAGTCAGGAAAGGACAGATGTTGGCGGGGATGAGGAGAAAGGGGAACCCTCCTACACTGTTTGTGGGAATGCAGGCTGGTGCAGCCACTCTGGAAAACAGTATGGAGGTTCCTCAAAAAGTTGAAGTAAGAGTTACCCTATGACCCAGCAATTGCACTACTGGGTATTTACCCCAAAGATACAAATATAGTGATCCGAAAGGGTACATGCACCCCAATGTTTATAGCAGCAATGTCCACAATAGCCAAGCTGTGGAAAGAGCCGAGATATCCATCGACAGATGAATGGCTGAAGAAGATGTGGTATATATATACAATGGAATATTATGCAGCCATCAAAAAGAATGAAATCTTGCCATTTGTAATGACATGGATGGAACTAGAGGGTATTATGCTAAGCGAAATAAGTCAATCAGAGAAAGACATGTATCATATGACCTCACTGATATGAGGAATTCTTAATCTCAGGAAACAAACTGAGGGTTGCTGGAGTGGTGGGGGGTGGGAGGGATGGGGTGGCTGGGTGATAGACATTGGGGAGGGTATGTGCTATGGTGAGCACTGTGAATTGTGTAAGATTGATGAATCACAGACCTGTACCCCTGAAGCAAATAATAAATTATATGTTAAAAAAAAAAAGAAGAAGATAGTAGGAAGGGAAAAATGAAGAGGGGGAATCAGAGGGGGAGAGGAACCATGAGAGACTATGGACTCTGAAAAACTAACTGAGGGTTCTGGAGGGGAGGGGTGTGGGGGGATGGGTTAGCCTGGTGATGGGTATTAAAGAGGGCACGTATTGAATAGAGCACTGGGTGTTATACGCAAACAATGAATCATGGAACACTACATCAAAAAATTAAATAAATAAATAAATAGAAAAAAATATATTAAAAAGAGATATTTCTCCAAAGATGATATACAAATGGCCAACAAGCACATGAAAATATGCTCAATATCACTAATCATTAATCATAATGAGATACCACTTCACACCCATTAAGATGGCTATTATCAAAAAATCAGAAAATAACAAGTATTGGTGACGATGTGGAGAAACTGGAACCCTGGTGCGCTATTGCTGGGAATGTAAAATGGCTCAGCCACTGTAAGAACAGTATGGAGGTTCCTCAAAAAATCATATAAAATTACCAAATGATCCTACAATTTCACTTCTGAATACCTACCCAAAAGAATTGTAAGCAGGGACTTGAACACATATTTGTACCCCTTGGTCATAGTAGCATTATTCACAAGAACTAAAAGGTGGAAACACCCCAAAAGTCTATTCATGGATGAATGTAAACAAAATGTGGTCTATACATACAGTGCAATGTTCTTCAGCCTTAAAAAAGAAGGAAGTTCTGACACCTGCTCCAACATGGAAGAACCTTGAAGACATCGTGCTAATGACGTACACCAGACACAAAAGTACAATATTGTATGATTCTACTTGTATGAGGTCCCTAGGGTGGTCATATCCATAGAGATGGAAAGTAGAATGGTGATTTCCAGGGTCTGGAGAAGGAAAAGCAAAATATTGGAAGGCATCTAAATGACCATCATAAGAGGACCAGCTAAATAAATTATTATTCCAAGCACACAATGGAAAATTTTGCAGCTGTAAAAATGGATCAAGATGTTCTTTATATTCATATGGAAAGTTTTCCAAGATAAATAGAGTGAAAAAAGCAAGGTGCAGAGCAGAGTGTATAGTATGCTATGATTTGTTTTTTAAATAGGGGGAGAATATGTCCTTGAATTGCTTGTATATGCACTAAATTATCCTGGAGGAATACACAAGAAACTCATAAAAACTGTTACCTATGGAGAGGGGAAATTGGAGCAGAAGAAGGAGGGGGTGCTTTTCACACATTCCTGGATTGATTTTTCATTTGAGCATCATGTGAATGCACCGTCTACTCACATATATTGCTAGAAACCACTTTTAAAATAAAAAGAAGGGGCAGCTGGGTGGCTCAGTCGGTTAAGTGTCTGCCTTCAGCTCAGGTCATGATCCCAGGGTCCTGGAATCGAGCCCCTCATCCGGCTCCCTGATCAGCAGAGAGCCTGCTTCTCCCTCTCCCTCTGCTGCTCCCCCTGCTTGTGCTCTCTCACTCTCTCTTTCTGTCAGATAAATAAATAAAATCTTTAAGAGAATAAATTAAATAAATACTAAAAACAAGCTGTTTTATAAGGGATTTTTACTTATATTGAGCATCTGATAGTGGCCAATTATTCAGAGGCTCTGTATTAGTTTCCTGGGGCTACCATAACAAATAACCACAAAGTAGATGGTTTATAAAACAGAGATCTCTTCTCTCCCAGTTCTGGAGACCAGACGTCTGAGGTCAAAACATCAATAGGGCCATGCTTCTTCTGAAGACTCTAGCAGAAAGTCTTTACTTTCCTCTTCCAGTTCTGGTTGTTGTCAGCAGTCCTTGGCATAGCTTGGCTTCTAGCTGCACCACTCCTGTCTCTGTCTTTGCACAGCCTTCGTCCTGTGCATCTGCATCTCTGAGTTCACATTTCCAGCTTTGTAGAGACACTAGTTATTGGGGACTTGGGGCCTATCCTAATGACCTCATCTTAACTTGATTACATCTGCAAAGACCCTATTTCCAAATAAGGTCACATACACAGGTTCTAGATGGACATAAATTCAGGGAGGAAGCTATTAAACTCAGTACATGCTCTAAAAGATTATGCTGGTATCTGAGTGTGTTTATATAAGAACCCTCTTTCCTTGAAGGGGAGGAAATCGGAGGGGGAGACGAACCATGAGAGACGATGGACTCTGAAAAACAAACTGAGGGTTCTAGTGGGGAGGGGGGTGGGAGGATGGGTTACCCTGGTGATGGGTATTAAAGAGGGCACGTTCTGCATGGAGCACTGGGTGTTATGCACAAACAATGAATCATGGAACACTACATCAAAAACTAATGATGTAATGTATGGTGATTAACATAACAATAAAAAATTTAAAAAGAACCCTCTTTCTTGGCTACCTCATAAGGATCTGTCTTTCTCTCTCCCAAGAAGGTTAAGGTAGAGATCACCCAAAAGGAACCTAACAGAAAAGTTGCTATAACCACTCTTTTCTATTATCATTCCCATCATCTTTTCTGATTCCAGTCCTGTGACAATATTGCTCACCAGTTTCAGGTGTTTCTACTTCAACCAATACCCAGTGGGATTACTTTAATGGCAATGTTAAACTAAAGGATTTACTTGAACAATCACACAGTGACAAATTGTGGAGGGTATTTGCTAAGTTGTTAAATCAAGTATAAGGTGCTAACCACAGATACAAGTATGTGTTAGGTTCTCATGCCTGTTTTACATCCTTATGAAATAAACAATACCTTCCTAACTGGGGAGAGCAAGTTAATTTTGTAGCCCTGATCTTGTAATCTGTGGATAATGATGTAATGTCTTATTCTTGGCTGCATTGAGGATTCTACAGGCTCACTCTCCATTTTATTCAAGCATCCAGTTGTTCCGTTACTGGGCTCTGCTGCTGTTGCCAAAAATGCTCTTGGGCTCACCTCCTCCTCTTCATCACCTCTGCTTCCTTGTATCTTCTGCAAGTACAGCCCTAACTAGCCCTGCATCATACTATATTCTCTGCCCCTATTATGAGAAAGTAAAGACAGAAAAAATAGTGGTTACAACACAGGAAGTGGAGTCAGGCCACCTGAGCTCAGACTCAACGTGTTACTTACCAGCAGAGCAGCCTCCCACAAGTTACTGGACCTCTCTGAGCCTCGGTTTCCCAATCAGACAAGGAAGGCTTCTCTGAGGAGGTGGCATAAATCTGAGACCTGAATGGGATATATGGGAAGAGTGTCCAACACAGAGGATCAGCGAATACAAAGGCCCTGAAATGGAAACAAAATTGACCAAGATGGGAAGACAAAATAGGCCAGGGAGTCTACAACATGGTAGTCCAGTGAGCATGTGCAGGGGTGGGTAATGTAGGGGCAGGGAGTGCCAACTGAAGTCATAATAATAAAGTAGAGCCAGATTAATCGAGCTTGGAGGATTTTTTTTCCTTAAGTATAATGAGAAGTTCTTGGATAGTTTAACAAAACAATAAATAAGTTCTGACTTAATTTTTAAACACTCTGTGCTGTTTGGACTGGAGCTTCAGTGAAAGCAAAGAGACCAGGAAGAGGCTAGGGCAGTTTTCTAGGCAAGAGGTGATGGTGGCTTGGACCATAGTGGGAGCCATAGGCCCGCGCCAAGTGGATGAGTTGGGGAAGTATATTATGGAGGTAGAGCTGGCAGGACTTGCTAATGGATTGGGATGTTGCAATAATGCAAAAAGACACATCAAGAATTGCTTCTAGATTTTTTTTTTTCATTTTATAGTGGGGATCACTAAAAGTTCTATTTGGGGCTTTTTGGTTTGAGAGGCACAGTAGACATCTAAACAGAGATGCCAAGGGGACAGTTGCATATATGAAGCTAGAGCTCAGGGAAGAAGTTAGGGGTGAAGATAAATTTGTAAGTCATCAGCATATAGATGGTGTGTAAAGGCACAGGACCATAGAGAATCACCTAAGGAGAAAATGTAAATAGAAGGAGAAAAAAGGCCATGGACCAGGCTTCTCCAACATGAAATCTGGTAACAACAAACAACAAAGAAAGCAATTTGAGGGAGGAGGAAAATCAAGAGAATGAAACAATATGAAAGCCAAAGAGGAAAATATTTTAGAAGGAGAAAGTGGTCAGTTGGCTCAAATGCTGCCAAGAGGGCCAATGAGAGAACCCATGTGGCTCTCATGGGTCTTAACAGGATGGCAGTCATTGATGACCTTGACATGAACTGATTCCCTGTTGTCCTGGGGACAGAGCTGGACTAAAGTGAGGAGAATGGAGGATGAGGGACTATACATACAAAGTGTTGCTCTTAGCACAGAGCCTAGCACATAGTAAGCTCTACTAAAAGTCATCCCCTATCATTATCCATTACAAGGCATGTCTCCTGTGCAGTCCACATGACTCCTAAGTTGTAGACTGCTACAACTTTCTACAACTGTAGAAATATGAAAGTCAACATGCACGCCAAAATGCTACTTTATCCAGGAAAAGGGTACCAGCAGAGTAAATTAACAGGACAAAATAACTATTTTTTAATAGATAAATAAAGGTAAATTTCTATTTTGCAATTGTAATAAAAAATGTTTGGTCAAAACCATAAGAAAACTCGTGATGTACACAAAGAAGGTACAGAAGCTTGAGCCCTGCTGTGCCACTGGGTCCCGAAGCATAGGGAGTATGGAGGGAAGTAGACGGTGAGATACAGGGGTTCTGCTGGTCATGTAGACCCAAGGACACACCTGCTGGAATTTTCTCCCTATGTGAAGGAGTTGTTCCATGAATAAGTTGTTTTTTTTTTAAAACATCGCTTGCCCTGATGTCTTAGCACTTCAGCGATGTCATCAGAAATGAGAGATGCTAGATGCGTGACTTAAATGGAAGGTCATGCTCAGCGACCTTTCCTGTAGGCTGTGACAGCATAGTACCAGCTCATTTTGTAAACAGGAGGAGGGGAGAACCTTCTTCCAGCCATCATTACACTCCAAAACTCGGTGAGTTCAGCAGAAAACCAAAGAAGCAAGCAAAATGCTATGACCTCTTGCACTCTGAGCTCCAGCACCCTGAGGCAGCAGCTGACTAGCTCCATCAAATGCTCCCATTTGACTTGCCCCTTGGGCTCTGATTCTGCTATGTTGGGAGATGTGTAACATGCCAGCCTAACCCAGCACCATTGTCTTCCATGGCCCTACAAAGACCCTTCACCCAGGGATCCTGATGACTTATTAATCTGTCTGGTAAAGAATTAATTATGGGGCGCCTGGGTGGCTCAGTTGGTTAAGCGACTGCCTTCGGCTCAGGTCATGATCCTGGAGTCCCAGGATTGAGTCTCGCATCGGGCTCCCTGCTCGGCAGGGAGTCTGCTTCTCCCTCTGCCCCTCCCACCTCTCATGTGCTCTCTCTCATTCTCTCTCTCTCAAATAAATAAATAAAATCTTTAAAAAAAAATAAAAATAAATAAATAAATAAAAAAGAATTAATTATGTAGAAAATTGAGAATATCTCTCTCCATTCTTTCTCCTATCAGTTAAGGTATGTATGGAAGATATGGGTTTATCAAATCAAAGACTCAGATACTGCCCCTCACATATTCATTCAACAAAGATATATTGAACCCTATTATATAACAGAAGCTATTCTAGCCAGCAACACACAAAACAGCAATACACAAGATAAACTTCTAGGGGCCCTCAAGAAGCTTATAGTCTGGTGGCAGAGACAGACATTAAACTAGCAAAGGAATGAGTCTGTAATACTCATTTTGAGTACTAGTAAATGCTACCAAGAATAATACTGGAGGCAAAGGAATAGAGATGGCAGGAGTAGGACAGGGGACAATTATAAACACGGCTGCCAGAGAGGTCCTGCCCATGGTGGTGTCGTGTTAGCATGACTTGATGAAATAAGGGAGCTAACCTGGTGAATATCTAGGAGAAAATCAAGGATTCAAGAAAGAGGGCACTGCAAGCAAAGAGCTCTGAGACAAGGATGAGCTTCGTGTATTTTAGAAATTTCAAGAATACCAGTGTCCTTGGAGCAAAATGAGAAGGAAGGAGCCTGGAAGAATTCAAGATCATAAAGTTACACAGGCATCAGACATTTAGAGACTTGAGGACCTGGATTTTTTTAAAAATGTATTTTTCCCTAAATGTGTTGAGAGGCTTTTAGAGGAGCAGGAGAATGGCATGATCTGATTTATATATTAAAATATCACTTTGTGGGAGGTGCCTGGGTGATTCAGTTGGTTGAGCTTCCAACTCTTGATTTTGGCTCAGGTCATGATCTCTAGATCCTGGGATCAAGCCCTGCATTGGGCTCCATGCTAGTGGGGAGTCTGCTTGAGGATTCTCTCTCTCTCCCTCTGCCCATCCCCCTGCATGCAGTCTCTCTCTCTCTAACCCCCCGAAATAAATAAATAAATCTTTAAAAAAATAAATAAACTATCACTTGGGTTATCTTGTGGAGTAGAATTAAGTAGGAGACTATTGGCAATGAGAGATGATGGCACCTTCCACAGGGTGATAATAACAGAGGCTGTATTCGTTTCCCATTGCTGCTGTGACAAGTTACCTCAAACTTAATGCCTTAGAACAACACTAATTTATTACCTTACAATTCTGTAGGTCAATAGTCCAGGACAGTTTCATGATGTTAAAATCGAAGTGTTGGCAGGGTGGCAGTCCTCTCTGGAGGCTCCAGGGAAGAAACTGTTTCCTGTTCATTTGAGTTTTCAGAACTTAGTTCCTTGTGGCTATAGAACCAAGGTCTCTGTTATCTTGCAGGCTGTGAAATGAGGGCTGTCCCAGCTTCTAGAAGGTGCCACATTCCTAGGCTCATGGCTCTTTTCTTCATCTTCAAAGCCCGCAGCAGCAGTTGACTCCTACCCACATCATATCTCTCTGACCCATCTTTCTGCCTTCCTCTTCCATTTTAAGGACCTGTGTGACCTAGATTATCTAGGATAATCTCCCCCCAAAGTCTGTGACCATGTCCCATCTGCACAGCCCCTGTTGCCATGTAAAGTGACATTCATAGGTTCCGGAGATTACAGAATGGACATCTTTTGGGGGCCACTACTCTGCCAACCACAGAAGTGGTGATAAGTGAATTCCAAATGTGTCTGAAGGATAGTTCCAACAAGACACTGAATGAAATAACAATAAAAAAAATTTTTTAATTTTAAAAAAAATTTTTTAAAAATTAAAAAAAAAAAGACAATGAAAGATGTGAAGAAGAGAACCAAAACCATATGGCTGGACTATAGGTGGCATCATTTCTGACATGGGGAGCAGTGGAGTTGGGGAGAAATCTAGTATTGATATGTAGATTTGAGGTGTCTACTCAAAATTTCAGTGTGATGCCAAGTAGTAAATTGGATAACAAGTCTGGCATTTGGAAGTAGGTCAAGGATAAACATAAAATGTGGAACTACCAGCCATGAGACTAAGTGAAATGTGAGGCCACCTAGGGAGAGATTGTACATTGAGAATCTAAAACTCAGTCCAGAATGAACCAACATTTAGACAGCACAGGAAGAGGGGAATCTCAAAGAACAAACAAAAAACTGAAGTTAATATGGTGGAAGGGGAGAATGGAGATTCATGGAAACCATGGAGATTTCAGGGAGGAAGCGACCAACCATGCCAAATGCCACCAATGGGTCAAGGAAGATGGAGAGTGCTGAGTGTCCACTGGGTTTGACAAGATGGTGTTTGGTAGTGGCCTTGACCAGCATGATCTCAATGTGGAGGACAAAAGCTTGATTGGAATTGGGAAGTGGGGTAGTGGGAAATGTGATTTGGAGCAACTCTTATGAGGAGTTTTGCTATAAAGAACAGCAGAAGAAGTTGGTGGTTAGAGGGGGTGAGAAATCAAACAAGGACAATGCTTCAGTGCAAGCAATAGAGTGTGTTGGCTAATGGGAATGATCCAGGAGAGAAGGAAAAGCTAACGATACAGGGAAGCCAGCTGGCATGGCCAAAGGAGACAGGATCCGGGACACACTGGAGCAATTGGCATAGCCACAGCAGGCCCTTTACCACAAGAGAGGAAGCAGAGTATAAGAGTCAGACCAAGGCTGTTGTTGAACTCATGATTTGGTGGGGAAGATGTAAGGTGGTTCTCTCTTGATTATTCAGTGAAATAAAACAAGATCTTCAACTGGGAGTGATTACTATTCAACAATATTCACTCCCTTCCTCTACTTCGTCCATCTGAGGAGTAGGCTTTCCCACCATATTGAGGTGGGGCTTGGCCTTATGACTTAATTTGGCCAGTGGAATGTGAGTGAATGTGAGGTGAACAGAGAAACAAAATGACCTAGACCACCTGGTCCTGGCCCGTTTGCTTCTGCCAATGCCATGAGAAGAATGTGCCCCCTGGCCACCAGCTGCTACCAGGATAATGAGCAAGCAGCCTAGCTGATCCACAGACCTGTAAGTATGGTCACAAATTCCTACCAATGTATGTCACTGGGATTTCGTACTTGTTTGTTACAGAGCAAAAACTGACTGATACAGAAGGTTATGAGCAATTTCAAGGCGAGAGGAGAAAGTATGAAATAATTATCTCTGTGTATGTGAGAAAGAATTGACCAGAGAAAGTAGCAGGATAGCTGGGCAGTGCTAAAGAGCTACGTGAGGTTGTGTGATGAATTCAAAACAGGAACAGCCGGCACCACATGCTGCCATTGGAAGCAGGTGTGAAATAGTCAGAAAATTTACTGTAGTGAAGGCTGGAGTTTTGCTGAGCGATGTCAAGAAGGGCAAAGGAGCTGAAGGTGTGTGCAAGGGAGTGGTTATATTTAAGGACCATGAACTCTAAAATGGGTGAAAAAAGGAGTAATGAGGAGTGAAGAAGGAGTGCAAATACACTGGTGGTCCCAATGCAGACTAAGTATGATAGGAGCAGAAGGACTACAGTAAGTGAAGATAAGAGGGGCTCCTGGGTGGCTCAGTTGGTTAAGCATCCAAATCTTGGTTTTGGCTGAGGTCATGATTTCAGGGTCATAAGATCAAGCCACATGTCAGACTCCACACTCAGGAGGGAGTCTGCTTGAGATTCTATCTCTGCCCCTCTCCACCTTCCCTCCCTCCTTCTCTAAAAAAAAAAAAAAAAAAAACACCACACACAACAACAAGAAAGGAGAGGAGAGGAGAGGAAAGGGAAAAGGGAAAAGAAAGAAGTGGGGAGTCTGAGTGGAATATGTTTAGAGTTTAAATTTTGGAGGTCTAAGAAATGATCAAAGCAGTGGGTAGGGACTGGAGTAGAGAAAAAATGTGTATGCATAATGAGGAAATGAAGGACCCAAGAAGCCTGAATGTGGTGGTTTGACATGAGTATTCAATCACCAAGAACGCTGGAGCAGTGTTGAAGACAATGTTCTGTGTGCAGTAACCATAGCTGTTCACATTCAGTTAAAGTTGATCTGAGTTTCCAGAACAAAGACAGATTAATTATTATTTCTAATAACCACCCTCCTTCCTCACACCCTGATTCTTGCCCCTGGGGTAATACAATGAGATGCAATTAGAGCTACATCAGATGTCCCCCCACACACTGTGGTCCACAAATAAAAATATAAATCTGGGTGGTTATATAGGATGGCTTGTTTCATAGTCCTCCTCCCGTTCTGAAAAAGGAAAATAAAACTTATTTCTTGTCTAAGAAAAACCAGAGTTGGACAGTAGGTGAAGTGGTAAAAACAGATTTTATTCAGAACTATTAAAATAGGGGAAAATAGACTTGACTATAGACCAGGCTCAACTCTGACATAGCATAGGGAAGTGGAAATTATAGCCAAGGAGCAGGTGTGAGGCAATGGATAAAAAATTTCTAAGAAGAAACACCAGGGCTAAGGGGGATTCTGGCAAAACTAACCTAACGGGATTCTTGCTGACGGCAGGCCAGGTGATCAGACCCCACCTGGTGCAGGAGGGGAGGATGAGCAATCTGACCAGACACGCAGGGTGGGGGCTGCTGGTTAAACTGACTGGGCAGGGTCCTTGCTAAAACTAGATTTTACAAGGAAGTACACAGACGGGTCCAGGAGAAGGTTCAGGAGCCTGACTAAAGTTTGGTCAAGCAAAGAATCTTTTGTCACTCCCTAATATAAATAAATTCTCCTTGGAAAGGATCCTGGGTTCTCACCCTTTGGAATGTAAATAAATTATTCCAAGAAGAAGAAATTAGTGTCTCCGGCTTCAGAACCCAGGAATGGTCCTGGGTCTCATCCCCACCTTGAACTGTAAACATACACTTCCAGGGAAGCAAATCTCTCCGGAAATTCTCCCTGTCTAATCACACTTCAACTTCCAAGGCTTGTTCTTTTAGCCCAGGCCTCAAGTTTAATAAAATTTGCTCAGAATGCTCTAACTGTGCAGAAATGTAAAAATATTTTCTCTACAGTTCCCCAGGTAATAATAATGATGAAGTGTCCAACTTTTCCATGAACAAGGAGAAGTGACCAGAAAATCAGCGGAGGACTGTGACAGGACAGCATGGTATGATGCCTGACTGTACGTGTCACAGGGCACCCCAATATTTGGCTAAACCTTATTCTGGGTGTGTCTGTGAGGGGGGTTTCTGGATGAGATTCACATTTGGATCAGTAGGCTGAGTAAACTAGAGATCCCCCCCCCACTAGGGTGGACCCCATCCAATCCATTGAGGGTTCAGATAGAATAAAAGGCAGAATAAGAAAGAATCTTTTCTCTCTGCCTCACTGTCTTTGAGCTGGGACATTAGTCTTCTGCTGCCTTCAGACCCAGATTCAGACAGGATCTTACACAAATTCGCTCTCCTCGTTCTCAAGCCTTTGAACTCAAACTAGAACTACACCCTTAGCTCTCTTGGGTCTTCACTTGCCCATTACAGTTCTTGGACTCCTCCATAATCTTGTAAGCCCTTCCTTATAGTAAATATATACACAATATATCATATATATATCTATATATATATAATATTATAATATAACATAATAATGTTTTCTATTAGACGAGGTTGGTTTTGTTTCTCTGGAGAACCCAGACTAATACCTATGGTAATGGCAGCTACCTGACAAGGCCAGAATTTTTGAGGAAAGCAGGAAGGAAATGGTGGGAAGGAGGCCATGAGAAGCAGAAAGGATGCCCACCCCCTTCCCAGGCCTGTGCTCCATGGGGAATGAGAGAACACTCAAGACGACTACGGTGCCCTCAGGGGAGAGCAAATCCCATTCTGAGAAAGAAGGGAAGTTTCTGAGAAGAGCTTGAAGGTCCAGGGGATTTTTCTGGTGACAGACCAGATTGCAGAGGGCACGGTACAACATTTTGAGTGGTAGGGAAGGGGTGGGAGACTGAGTCCTCTTAAGGGATATAAAGAACCTTATGAGGCACAAATCAGGGTGGGAAAAGACCACCTAAAAGCCTTGGTGCTCTGGTGGAGACTGATCTAAAGAGAGATTTGCATACAAAGCGATGGGATTATTCCTGATGGTCTTTTAAGAGAAAGTAGGTAAACAGCTCTCATCTCATCCTCAGGCAGGGAGGCTGGGGGAGGGGAGGTCTTGCCAGGATTGCCGCATCCTGTGCGCCCCTCCCCCTTAAATGCTGCAATGAGACATGTGCCAGAGACAAGTAGTTGCAGAAATCGCAAGCTGAGCATTTGGCCACCACCGAGGGGCTCCTACCAGGCAGCCCATTTCCATGCAGACTCAGCCCAAGTCACCAGCAACCACCAAGAGAACGAGAGGTGAAATTCAGTGCTTTGGTTACATAATGGAAGACGATTCATGGTCAAAGTTCTCCAAAGAGAATCTGGCCATTCAGAACGTCTCTTCAGAAGATCCTCAGGAACCCATCATGCACAAATTATGGAAGACCCAGCCAAGGGTAGGTCCTTCCTAGTGTTTCCCACCTTCCCCACTCTGGGTTTCACCCTGCTCCTCACTGACACCTGTTCCTCATTGGACCACTGTCTGCTGCTTAGACTTCCCTTGGGCTGTCCTCTGACCCCTGGTAATGTTTCTTCTTCTTCTGGTGACTTCTCTCCCCTTGGTGCCCTTCCTCCCTTGCACAGTAAATCAGCACAATATCCACTACCTCGCCGTCACCTTCCAGCCTTCCCTTGGGCTTATGCATGTCACACATCATGTGTCTTTATCCATTCCTCCAACATTACTAAGAGTCCACCTTCCAACAACTCCTTCAAGTTGCCTAAAGTGTGTGTTCTTCTCTAGAAATGTACTCAGTGTACTCAGTGTGGCATTGGCCATAGTTCCATCTCAAAGTCATCCCTGGAGTCCCACTCTAGCCATGGATGCTCTCTTATCATCACCTCTTCCTAAATATAAGCAGTCCTTGAAACCCATTTCTCCCAAAGAACTCACCACTACAGGAAAACAACAGCAAAATCTCCCAGTCACCCTCCCCAAAATATGAACTCGTAAGCACACTCAGGACCTTGCCACTTGGTAATGAGGCTAATAGCTCACTTTTTTAAACATTCATTTAACTGTTTTCCTGGTTGACTCTACATTATTTAGCCTCTCCCCTCAGTGGTGTCTTCTATATTTTAAGCTTTTAAGAAGGCACAAATCACAGCTTTATATTATGTAGTATCACATTCGGACAGATGTTAGTATTTTTATCTTGACGATGAAATAAAAAGTCGAGGGCATATTGGTGCTATCCTAAAATATGGCCAACTGTAGCCATACAGTTGCCCTCCACCACAGTTGGCCATTGGTCTTTGAAACTTAAGAGTGGTGCATTTTCCAGAGAACAGATCTAAATTTTGCATTTTGCAGGTTGCAATTGCACCTGCCCTTGTTTGCCCTGGAAAGATACATGAGTTTAAAGCATGTCATTCTGGTTAATTTTTAAGTCTAGTTAGTCCTATAGGTCTTTAAGAGAACCACTTGCATATCTGTGACAATGGAAGAATGCTCGTCAATACCCTCAGGGTTCTTCATTAATTTGTTTCCTTATAATTATCATCATCTAAGCGCAGCTGCAAGTACCACATACTTTCTCAGCAGTTTGCCAAAAAAGCAAGACTTAGACTATTCGAGTCTTGGTATCAGAAGCTTGAGTCCTCCCCCTACCCTCTCCTGATCTTCGCTTGTTTGGTTATGGAGTCGGATAGAAAAAGGAAGGGGGAGACAAAGTCACTGAGGCCAATGCTGCTGGCACCCCAAGTCCCATCTCCCCGATGCACTGTCACAGATGTGGTGAAGAGTTCCCAGTGTGCTCAGATTCATCCTGGACTTTGCAGCATCCCACCTCAGGCAGCCTCCTGAGCCTCCCTCATTTGTACTCCAGCGTCTTCTTAGTAGTTGGGAGGAAGGGAGGAGGATGTTAATGTCCCCAGTCAGTGGGAATGGAACAGGTGAATAAACCTGCTGTCCTTCAGGTGGGCCTTTCTGGGGGCACCATGCTTCTTGCAGGAGCAGCCCCAAGCTCAGCCCTCACTGTCACAGCTGCAAGCCCTATTGGCTTGTGCATATTATGGATAATATCCATACCCGCTACCTTCCTCCTCCCCACCTCACTCTCCTACTCCCTAACTCCTGCTTCCTGGAATCACCTTTCTTCAGAGTTGAACTAAAAACCTCCCCTCCATCAATTTTGCTGTGTGTGTAAGTCAGGAAATTGGGCCAGGAGGTAACTGGATTGATGAGCCCATTTTAACATTAAGTGACAATCTGGGATCATCTGAAAATTTCCCTACTCCCTCAAAAAGTCCTGATCTGTACATTGGCTCAATATAGCCAGTCTTTGAGTAAATATAAAGTAGACAGACCTGAGAAGCAGAGAAGATGTGTCTCTCTTTCAGATGATATAATTCATGTGAGAACCCAGGGCAGGTCCCCAGGGTACCATCGTGAGAAGTAGGCAGCCTTAGAACAACACTTTGACAAAACCAATGACTCAAAAAGTCCATACAGACAGTATCTTATTCTTTGCATCCTAAGAAACCTTGAAAAATCAATAAATGTTCATTGACTGACTCTTAGGTTCAATTGAAGACAGCAAAACAAAGGCTCCGATGCAAAATTTGACCCTCCATCCATGTGATACTCCCGTGGTCCTAGAGAAGCCATATCCCAGGGGGAACCAAGGGTTTGGATGATCAGAGAAGTCAGATCATCCAACGATGGCCAATCTCTCCTAGGCTATTCATTCTTAATTTTTACATAACTCTCACTCCCAATATTTGATGACACACATGACAAGTGTGTTTAAAGTGTTTCATTGAAGTTTTCCTCTCCACGTTTTAAACTAATACAAATCGTGTTAAAGCAACATGTATTCAGATAACACTCTTTGTGTATTAAGATACAAAAAAATATACTTTGGGAAAATGGCTATGATAAAATATTTATAGGGTTTAGGCATGAATTTCTATAACTCCAGGGGTTTTTTTTTTTAGTTTGGAAGGTTTGGGGCTTTATTGGGTTTTGGTTTTGTTTCGGTCATTTGGTCATATGTGTATTTCCCGGTACATGGAAGGGCTGATCTAAAAATAAAAGAAAGAAATGTTGGAATTGGGGTACTGCTTTGTTATTGATAAGTTTAAAGATACAAAATTCATGATTTTTAGTTGTGGGATGTCAGGGATGGGATCTGACATATATCTGCATAAATTATTTAAATGAGGGAGTGCATTTGAATATCTTGTTTATAGATGACAGAAGTCATTCAGAGGAGGTCACACAGAGAACTTTATGTAAACGGCCAGAAGAAAAGGTAGATGACTTCACTAGGGGCAAGAGGACTTTCAGATGTGTAATGTGTCAAAGGGGTTGTAGTAGTCTGCTCTGGGTGTGTGCTGCCATGGCCTTTCTTCTGTGGGCACACGCTGGGGACGGGGTGTGGGGAGGGGGCACAGGTGCCTCCTCCTCTTACGGGGACACCTGTCTCATCGGATTAGAGATCCACCCTCATGACCTCATTTAGCCTAATTACCTCCCAAAGGCTCCACCTCTAAATGCCATTATAATGGGAGTTAGGGTTCAATACATGAATTTGCTGGGGACACAATTTAGCGCATGAAGAGGGTCATCCCCTTCGATGCACTAATTTCTCTTTTTAGAAGCTATCCTTATACACTGTTCCAAACTATAGAAAATAGGTGCATAAAATTTTTTCCTTGCAAAAAAAATGGAACTAACCTAAAATATGCAACAGCAGGAGAGGACATAGGAGTGACAAATCCACTCAAAAAATTATTATGTGGCCTTTAATCATGGCAACCATAGTGACTACAGCAATAGGGAAACACCAATAATAGGATGACAAGGGATTTTTTTTTTTAAGTGTGGAGGCTTGGTAAATCTAGTTAGGATGGAACTGGGTTTGGGTTGTTTTAGTTATTGTTACCATTATGGATTGAATTGTTCCCCCCAAAAGCCATATATGTTGAAGCCCTACCCCCAGTACTTCAGAATGTGACTGTCTTTGGCAATGGGGCCTTTACAGAAGTGATAAAGGTAATATAAGGTCATAAGGGATGGACTCTAATCCAATCTGACTGCTGTCCTTACAAGAAGAGGAAGAGACACCAAGACACACATGCATATGCATGGAGGCACAACCACGTGAGGACACGAGGAGAAGGTGGCCGACCGCAAGCCAATGAGGCTCTCTCCAGCCTCCCACTCTGGTCTTTCTGGAGAGTCCCTGATGGAGGTGCAAGGCACAGAGTCTGGGAGTGAGTGTGAACCCTCTTGCGTCTGCTGCTCCCGGGGTCTCTCTGCTGGCATGCTAGTCCACCCCAGGCCAGGAGCAATCACTTAAAATTTTAGCTGATTTCTTTGAAACACTTGTATAGTAGAGGGACTTCCTCCTATGCTCTGTCCCCCTGCTAATGTCCTTCCTTTCCTGGGGGAAGGGCTCTGGCTCTTTGGATTTCAGGCTACTCCATTGCCCTGTGATCTTAGATCTCTGACTTCTGATGGCTTCAGGAGAAGCTACGATTTTGTACTTTCTCCAGCATTTTCTCATTGAAGTCTGAGTAACATTCTTTCCAGCAATCTACACCCCGGGCCAAAGTAGAGCCCCTACCCAATGTTAAGCAGCCAGTTTGCTGCGTGTAAATGCTGAATTCAGTACCAGAAGAAATGTATCTTGCAAACAGTGTCAAGCACAGTGCTATAAAACTCTCCCACGAAGCTCTGATGTCACTGATAATTCTCCATCGTTCAAAACGTTTTCAAGAAATTACGTGTAAACACCCAGGTAAGGGGAACAATAGATGGAAAGAGAAGAAACCCATACCCAAACATGCTAACCTGGAGGATTGCTCTTCTTGCCCTTTGCCAAACCTCCAGAAGTCAAATGTGATGCGCTGGGAGTGGGGGAGATGCAGAGATACTGTGAAGGGAGAAGGACATTGACAGTCTGAAGGCTCTTATCCTTTCGAATGCAACACCATTTTGAATAACAATTATTTTGCAATACCTGTTTTACTATTCTGAGATTAAATTCATAGATAACATCCCTTACTTAGACACCTAAATTTCAAGATGAAAGAAGAACTCCAACATAACGCCGTGTATATGGTATAAAGGAGATTTAACAGGGAAGCTGTTTATAAGAGAGCAAATGCAATGCTCCGTGGAACTCCACCCAAGACGTAGGAAGCAGTCAAATCCCGGCCTCCACCCTGAGGATCCCCAGGAACGCAGCAGCCATACCTCTCGAGCGATCCCTGTGCCTCATGACAGCAGCTCAGAGACTGCAGGTGGGGTGTTATTGGTGAAGCAGTTTGCCAAAACGGCAAACCACCCTGGATGAAGCTCCTCGCAAAACCAACCTTAATCTTTCCAAGGTCATTGCCTTCGTGGAAAATTCGGCCTTAGATGCACGACAAACACATTTTATGCTTTTATTTATTGTGAAATATTTACAGTGAAACATAAGCTCATATGAACGTATCTCTCACTATCCATCAGGTGAAAGTTTTGCAGGCTTCTCCTGAGGAAACCTGCCCCCAACTGAAATCCACTGGCACCTGTGAATCATTAAGAACTCCAAGCACCCACCCACATTCACACCTTTTACCAATGCAGTATGGCTCACCTGAGTCAGGTGACATGCCCAAGGTCACCTGGGTAGCAAGCCCAGTTGCTTCTTTCCAGCTCTTTCCCCTGTATCATGCTGCCAGGGGACTCCGGACCCCCAAGAGGGAAAATGCAACTCGACAGTGACCCCCTGACCAAAACACTCACGGTGATGACCTTAACAGTGCGTGCCTTTCAGCAGCAGGTGAGAGCTTGTGCCCCTTTTGTTTCTGGCACCAGGTGAGCCAACGAGTGGAAAGTAGCTACTAACGTGCATTAGCCCATGGACCTTGACAGCCTAGAGGTTCCAAAAACAATGTGAACAATTGCCTAAAAACAAAATCGATGTTCATGTTCCCCTCATTGCTTTTGGCATAAATCATTCATTGCGCAAGTATGTATTGACCACGTGGAATGTGCCTGCCCAGGCTACACAGGGAACAAGGCAGCGTGGAGCTGCCCCCCTTCACAGAATTAAATGGGAAAGGAGACATTCAGTAATTCGTCATACAAACAATTATGTCACTAGGTAGCACGATGAAGAAGTCTAAGGGGATGTGTTAACATAGTCAAGGCATTAACCCAACAGGGAGTAGGTTTGTTAGAGTTCCATCAGGGAAGCAGAATGTTCCCAGTGACACAGAGTAAGGGGTTCATTACAGGGACTCAACTTCACACAATCATAGGAGATGCCAGGGAAGTAAAGGCCCAGAAAGGGGAGGTGAGAGGATCAGGAGAGTCACTCACCAGGGACTGTGAAGGGAAGCCCATGAGAAGTCCATGGTGAGCTCCCACCTCTACATCCAAGATGGGCCTGTCGTCACTGCCATCAGCAAAAAGAATAGGACAGCAGGGATGCAAACTGGGACCTGGGAAGAAAAACTGGGACCCCTGCCTTTCTCCCAGTTCTCCTAACCCCCATGACACAGGCACCCTGCAGAAGCCAGCCCCTTGCCCCTCAGGGCCTGCACATGCCCCTGCCCAGGACCCAAAGGGGCAGAAGGAGGTCAGGAGGGCCAGGGTACTGGAGAGCCAGCATGTGTGAGCTTCGAGGGCATCTGGGCATCATCCTTCTGAGCATGTAGTCACTGGGCCTTCATATCTACCTTCCAGATCTTGGGCACATTTCTGTGGCCAACTCCCACCCAAAACCATAGTGGGAAGAGTAGCTAGTGGACCTAGCACAAAACCATACAGATGGCTTCACCAAGGACAATCCAAAGGATCAGCTGGAGTTGGACAAAGTGAAGAGGGAGGAAGTGAATGTTCCAAGTATGTGCAAAGGCCCTGAGGTGGGCCACACCATGGACCCCTGTGGAATCTCCTGCACTAGAGTGTGATTTGGAGAGAGTGGTACATGGCCAGGGAGAGTTGGGGTAGAGCCAACCAGGCCTCAGGCCATGAAAGGATTTTAGATTTTATCCTAGGAGTGGTGGAGATCCAGGGGAAGATGTCACCCAGCACAGAGAGAAGACAGGGAACCAGTTTTGGAATCAGAAAGACCTGGGGTCAAAAGACAGGCATGTCACTCTGGGAACTGTATCATGTGACTTCACTTTGCTCTTGGTACAATGGAGACAAAAAGAACACCGCAGGATTAAGTAAGGATTAAGTGAACTAACCCATGAAAGTGCCTGCGTGCAGGAGACCACACTTTCTGCAGAAGGCCACACAGCAATTACTTCAGGCTCTGTGGGCCACACAGGCTCTGTCCCAGCTCCTCACCTCTGCCCCTGCGGCCTACAAGCAGCCACGGATGATCCGTAAACATTGGCTGTGTCCCAACAAAACTGTACTTACGGATGCTGAAACTTAGATTCCATATAATTTTCACATGTAATGAAATATTATCCTTCTTTTGATTCTTTTCAACCATTTAAAAATTTAAAAGCATTCTAGTTTGCAGGCCATACAAATATAAGCAGCAGACTGATTTTGACTCACGGGCTTTAGTCTGCTGACTCCCGTGGTCGACACTAAACAAGTGTCTCTCCCCTTTCCTTGATCCTTACACACACACACACACACACACGCACAAACACATGCATGCACACACATGCACATCACACAATGAACACCACACACACACACACACACACACACACATGCATCCATACACACGCATGCGCACACACACAGCCACACACCCCATAACTGTGAAGATGCAGAAGGGATGGGCACTTTCTTCCACCACCTGCTACTGCAAGGGTACGAGCCTTCAGGCTAACCGCATTTCACCTGATCCCACCCTATTTGCACTTTCTAAGGAAAAAAACTAGGCCAACTATAATGTTTAGAATTAGTTTTTGATTTAGACAATAATTTGCTATATTTGAACTACCTCAGATTTATGAGCCATGAAATTGAAGCATAATATTGCCAATTGTTCTCAAATTAAGTTACCCTATAAAATATCATACATTCTTAAGGTTTCTGAACGAAATATAATCAGTATATTCTGCACTGTATTTCCCCCACAGACTTTACTGGAATCACTCATTTTCTGCTCTGTCAGCCCAGTAGGATTACATACTGGTCATGAATCTCTCAGTCTGAAGCCGTCGGCTGGGCAGTAATTCTCACAAATCTTCCCATCAGTCTGTGGGTTCCAAATCGCATTGTACTGCGAGAAATAACATGCCTCCGCCAACAAAGGAGGGAAGGCAAATGGGTGGCTCGCAGCCCAGGACCCAGCCTGCCACCTCCAACTCTGCATTTCGCCCGGGTCCAGGGAGACGCCGGAGCACCTGCTTCAGAAATGTTGGAGAGTGTGTCTCACCCGAGGCCATAGCCCGTGGCGTGATTTACAGGCTGAACTAGGTGAGAGTTAAATATTTACCATCTGCAGACAAGCACAGCTCTCTCCCCGTGCAGCAGGGATGGGGGACGTCTGCACACACTCACGTGGGAGCACCTTCAATCCCAGCAGCTGGGCCAGGTCAGGTGAGGACGGGGCAGGTGTGTGTGTGTGTGTGTGTGTCTGAGCATCTCTACGAAGGTAAGTGCCAGAAGAGACTTCAGGGGCCCACCATCCACCCCTTTGTTTTACTGGTGTGTCACTGAAGCCGTGACCTACTCAAATTCAGTGCAGCCAAATTCTTTTCCCCCAAATGGTGTCCCCTTTTGGTAAATGGATTCATCCTTAAGAAAAGGAGAAAGTGGAATGCAACTCAGCCACACATCTTTCCCCGTAACTTTACAAACACATTCTCCATTCCTTGATTTCTGTGTCCCAAATGTTGCCAGATCCTCCGGGCTAGATATCTTCTGCCTGCCTGCCATCCACATCCATTTTCTGCCCTTCTCTGTCCCGTATGGACGACATCAGAGGGCCCCATGGACCTCTGGTTCTGGTCGTGCTTGGTCAACAGGAGGTGTGAACAGAAGAGTGAGGAGGAGTCTTGGCCACCTCCCTCCCCGCTGCCAGGCATCCAGGACTTGGCAGGTCCCTGTACCTAAGGGCCTCTCCATACTAGTCTAGCCGCCTCTCCCTGTTCCATCAGCCCTGGGGATGGTAACAGCTCCTCAGGCCTGCTCCACCCCCTGTCTGTCCCATTCTGCTGCCCTCTGCGTCCTTCTTTACTATCCTCTCCCTATCCCTCTTATCTCTGCTGCAAGTTCTCAGGTGCTCCACGGGGAGGATCGTTCTCCCTCTTCACACAGGATGGAGTGCTCTTCCCCAATGACATCGGGAGCACTCACATGGCGATGCTCGGTTGTTGACACACTGTCTCCTATAGGCTTGGCAGCAGCCATTCACCCTTTTGGTCATCAAACTCCCAGGATCTGGTGAGGCAACTTTAATGCCCCGCCTCCCGCCCCCCATCAGAGCCACACAGAGCTAAGGAAGCGTTTCTATTTAAGGTCTCCAATTATCTTCCATGTGTTGACGTTATCACTGATGCCCTACTCTAAGTAAACTGTGGAATGCATGCACACACATGCACATCACACAATGAACACCACACACACACACACACATGCATCCACACACACGCATGCGCACACACACAGCCAGACGCCCCATAACTGTGAAGATGCAGAAGGGATGGGCACTTTCTTCCACCACCTGCTACTGCAAGGGTACGAGCCTTCAGGCTAACCGCATTTCACCTGATCCCACCCTATTTGCACTTTCTAAGGAAAAAAACTAGGCCACTGACAGAAGGTCAAAGATGCCTGAAAGGATGGACAGGTGTGGCTTCCACGGCAAAGCTTTTGTGACACAGACCTGTGAGAGATCCTGGTTTAAGGAAACCTGCACCTCACAGCCACTCCTCAGCAGTAGCCCCGTCTGCCTTTCTGAGGAACACCCTTGGCCGTGACATTTTGCTGTGACTGACCCCTCTCACTGCACCTCCCTGAGCCCGCTTCAGCTCTCTGCAATGCAGAAGGAAGAGATGAATTTACCACATCAGCAAAATACCATTCTCAGTAGAGAGCTGCCTTGGGGTTTACAAGGTTCCTAAATAGAAACTGGCAAGTACACAGACATAGCACTAACAGAAAACAGCAATTGAGTGTTTGTATAGAAGAGCCCATCCTTGACACATCAAGGTCATTTCCAAGCAGCTAGCTCTAGGTCAGCACTGTCCTGTAGAATTTTCTGCAGCAGCGAAACCTTCCATCTGCACTGCCCAACCAGTAGCCACTAGCCACGTGTGGCCATTGAGCACTTGACGTGTGGCTAGTGGGACCAAGAAAATGCATCTTATATTTTATTTACTTTCAAATAATTTAAATGTAAATAACCACATGTGCTAAGGTATTGGACAATGCAGCTACAGATAGTTCTGTTCAAATAACTTGCCACCTCTTGTGCAATAAAACCTGGTGAGAAACCTTACTTCGGGAATAAGCTACTGTAAGAAAGTAGTCCATTAGTGACACAGAAAAACTTCCCAGAGTCTGATAAATATTTTGAGAGTGATTCAAGAGGCACAACCTAAGCTGGAGACATTTCCATGAAATTCCTTTTGCATTGTTCTGCAGAGTTCAAAACTTAAAGTTCAATGATATTCTACATGCTACTCCCACTGACTCCTAAAACAACCACAGAAATACGATTCTTATAGCAGGCAGATGGCGAATATTCGTTACACTTCGATATACTGTCTTTCTCAATATTGACCTGCTTGATCTCAATATTTACCAAACGCATACAGAATGCTGGCTTCTGCAAAGGTTACAAAAGGCATAACTGACATGACATTTGCCTTGTCTCTGGATCGGGGCTCTGTGGTGGTTTAAGGAGAGCAAACCATGAAGTGAAGAGCATGGAGTTCACTCATTGACCAACTCTGCCCAAAGGGTCTTGTGACGCTCTTGTCTTTCTCCTTGACTTGTACCCATTCAAGGATGGTGCTGGGAGACAGAACCACACTGGCACGGAGTAAAGGAGTTATAATAAGCAAGAGTCTAGTTTTCAAGCTGGTGAATTAGCAGTGTTTTTGCATATAAAGATATCTAAGGAAAGTGATACAGCAGTAGTCATGGGTTTCAAACATTTTGCATTTTAGCTCTACTTCAAAGGAAATAGGCAGCCAGTTCCCTCCCTTTAGGGACACAGTCCTAGAAGAGATGACATTTTTTTCAGGATCCTCTAAGCAGTGGTGATACTTAAAATAGTTGACAACCCGTACAGCATGAACTCCAGCACCTCAGAACAGATACCGTATGAGCGCCAGTGAATCAGAATGGACACCTGACATGGCCCCACATGTGCCAGCAAACAGCCCTGGAATCAGTGGTTGATTCACACGAGAGGGTTCAAGGTAGAGGTGGAATGGGATCTAAGATCATAAAAACATTTTATAAATCATGGTGGTATATAGGTTTGTGGACCATTGAGTGGATTAGCAAGCGGGAGTGTTAAGTGGTGAGAAACATCACCATGATGAATTGACATCAGTTACCCGAAGGAATCACTAAAATCTTAACGCATTTTAAGGAAAACTTTGAGGAAGGTGACCTTTGAGGAAGGGGCAGACAGCAATTTGAGGGGCGTGGGGAGGTTGGGGTGCTGGGGGTGCTCTAGTTCTGCATGTCCCCACTCAAGGCCCATATGCTTTGTGAAAAGTAACCAAGCTACATGCCTACAATTTGTGTACTTTTTTGGACTTATATTATACTTCAAGAAGATATTTTTATTAAGCAAATGAAGCAAAATGTTGTAGGCAAGTATTTATTAACAGAAATAATCCTCAGAATAGTGTCAAATGAGAAAAGCAAGCTACGAAATAAGGTTTATGATGATCCAAATTTCACAAAATATGTATGTGCGTGTATCTATGTGAACACACGTGTGTGAGCAGATACATACGTACCTAATAATACCTGCTTCTGAACAATAGAATTAGGGGTGATTTCAAAATCATTTCTTAACTATGTTTTTAATTTTTTATAATAAACATGCATTGATTCTATAGGAAGAAATACGTATATTATTTTACTGCAGAAGGAGCCTGTGCAAGGAAGGCAGGTAGGATACGGGGTCCCGGTGAGTCGCCTTGTCTTTCCTCCCTGGACCTAACGTATGTTCGGCACTCAGCATATACTAGTGATTGTCATCGCTACTGACTAACTCTAAGGCAGCACTAAAATCTTAACACATTTTAAAAGTCACATTCCACGTTAGCAGCACCAAGGTTGGGCATGTTGTTAATTACTGAGCAGTTGCTAATTACTAACCATCACAGGAATCTGTACCAACTGGCGCAGCGCTTCGCCAAATAACAGTCCTGCCTCTGGGGTAAACATGAAGAGATGGGTGGGCAGGAAATGCACTGACAATATTCACACGAAAAAAAAATATCTGGAAAAGGCAGCAATTTTATTCATCATAACAACATTCATATTAACTTTCATGGGGCAAATGTACAATAATCAAAGACTAATATGAAGACATGATTTTTTTATAGACGTCTCCGAAGCATCATGATTCCTTAAACTACCACCTGCGTAGTAAGGAACCCAGAAAGGCAATAACATTCTTTGGTGTTTTCTCTTTTACTTATTAAAGAACATGTTACCCATTTCCAGTTTTTTTCACGGCATTTGTGGTATGTAAGGTACATCCCCCACAAAGCATAATCCACATCTAACTCATCAGACGACATGAGAGCAAGCCTGATAAGGAGCAGATAAAAGTGAATGTCTTCATATAAATATCCAATAATGGGATATTTCACAGTGTGCACATCGGCTTTGAATTTAATCTTATTCTTAACCTGTAAGTTCTGATTTTCCAGGAAATCTTAGATTTCGGATTGATCCTAATGCGTATGCTCCTTTTTCACAGATAATATACATTAATGCCCCACATACTAAATATACATAAATATTGTCTTCATATTATGTAAGATAACAAAAATATTTTAAAAGTCATGGTAAGATAGAGGTTTATCTGCCATTGATGGGATTCTCAAGGAGTGTCAAGTGACAAGTAAATTAAGATGATGAATTTGCAGCTTTTACTTAGTTACTTGGTGGAATTCACGAAAATCTTGAAACATTTCGAAAGCCAAATTCTACTCTGAAAGGTGGGAAACGGACTCCTTCTCTCCCCCACGAAGTATTCATTCTGATTATTCCAGCCTCTCTGCGTCCCCATAACACTGGCAAAGCGGAAGCCCAGCCTTGGGACAGAGAGGAAAGATGATCCCATGTCAGTGTGATGCAGGTCATCAGTCACATGCAGAATGGAACCAGAGGGACATCTTTGCTAGACCAAAGTTACGTTCCTGATGGTCTTAGGATTGGCCATGATGAAGGAAACCTGCGGGCGACCTGCGGGTCCCGGCCACCGGTGGTCAGGTCCCTGGTAACAAAGGGAAGGGGGTGGATTGAATCAGTGGAGAGCAACATAAAAGACAAACTTGAGCCGACAGCTCCACTAATCAGATAAGAAGAAATGTGAGGGCCCAGAGAGGAACCAAAGATGTTAACACATGTCCTTCCTTTATTGCATTATTTTCAATAACCACACACTCCAGAAGTTTCCGAGTTCAGGGCCTTACGAGTAATGCAGTTCAAAGAATCCGATATTTGTTTGTATGAAGGCAAATGACAGCAAAGATGCACTATTCTGGTTTGTTTGTTTGTTTGTTTTAATCTTCCTATGGAAATTCTAACTTCTGTATGAAAATATAAAATATGTCTAAACTTCTTTAAAAACACACTTTCCTCCTAAAGGCGAGGGACAAAGTTGAATTGACTGTCTGACAGGTCCACCTGCTCTCTCCTGGGGTGGCCGTGCTGCCGCCTCCTCTCAGAAATGTGGTCTTTGCCATTCTCCTTGGGTAATGTGACCCCAAGCAAACCACATACTCCTCCAGAGGGGCCAGTACCTGCCCAACAGTACTGCCCTATTGCAAAACATGTAATATGTTTTTCTGCCAGTCCTGAGACTGCCGACTCAGATTCCAGGACACTGCAGCTGCATTGCACATCCTAAATAATGTAACTGGGCACCATGCATTATTTATGTTGCAATAGAATGTCAGTAAGTCTTGAGGATAAAATCACTCTGGCTCGAGGTCTTAACTTAATGAGTCCCAGTCATGCAGGAAGAAAAAGAGCCTGCTGGAGCCACCTCACCACCATGCTCTAAGAACCGGGCTTCTGCTGTGAAAATGCTTTGACATTTTTGCAGTTGTTGTTTGCCTTTTGTTTTCCCTGCTGGGCTGTGCAAATGCGTTGCCGTTTTCTAAATTTATTAAGGTTGTATTTCTGTTTATTTCGGGAGAGTGGTGATTAGCGGGGAAGACTTGATCCACGTTTCAAGTCGTTCATGCACTCACCCTTCAAAACTGACAGGCTTGGGAGAGAAAGAAACAGAGATGCCCAAAATAAATAGAAAAATTGACTGGCAGGGAGTTGAGGCCTGGAAAGAGCAGAGGAAAAGGAGGGCTGTTTGTATTAACTATTCACCAAGATGTAAAGCATTTGCAAAACCCATGACTTCATATAAAAACAAAGGGTACTTGCCCTTCCCATTAGCTGTAATTGTTAGTAAGACTTTCTAATTTTATTTATTAGTGTTGTCCTCACGTGTTTTGTAGGCAGTTATACCTGCGTTTACAGCACTTCACCAACAGAAACTCCTTTCTAGAAAATAAAGTCAGTATTACGTACCCTGAGTGTAAGTCCAGCCTGGATAGGAATCATCAGTGGAGAGAAGCATCACATTTTGGTATACGTCAGTTTGGAATGTCACTTCTTATTTTCCTTTCTGATCCTTCCTACAATTTACTACATGCTCTGGTCTCTGCAGCCTAAAATCCTGTTTTTCTTTTATCCACAGTGAGTGTAGTGTGCCTTAGGACCCACCTAAAACACAGGTTTTAAAAAGTGTTTCCCCATGACAGTGCAGCCTAGATTGTGAAGAGCCTCAGCATCAAGACCCTTCCATCTGACACTCATCACAGCATCACACCCCAAATTTCTCTCCACGCTTTGTGGCAAGCTTGTGGAGTAGAAGTCATTCCCCATGCACAGTTCTAAGGAAAAGCCCTGCACTCAGTGATGACTTGCCCTTAGGAACAGTACTATGCATGTCTGTTACGCTGTCATGTTGGGCCATGAAAATATTGTCCTCAAAGGAGATCACCTGGAGAACATGGCAAAACTATACATTCTTTGGCCCTATCTCCCAGAAATTCTGATCCAGAAAGGCTGGAAGAGGCTCAGGACTTTGCATTTTAACAAACACCCAAAGAGCTTCAGGTATACCCTCCATTGAGAACTACTGCTAAAGCAGCAAGGTACCAAGATACGGAAGCTTAGAGGGACTAGATGCACCTCCATGCTCAGCAAGCATTCCTTGGGATCCAGGATACTGGAAACACATCCTTCCTTTCTGCCAGTTAGTGGTAGGAACAGGGACTGCCCCCCATCTCTCAGCCTCTGGTGAAAAGTCCCATGTTTAGGGGAGAACCCTAGCAGGGGAGTGGGCTTAGAGGTGGGGATGAGCAAGGCAGGGAGCTCCAGGCAGCCAGCAGGTACTTTTTTGTGTGTTTACAGCCCAGAGTCACCAACAGACCTGACTCATGCCAGCTTTTCCCTGAGCAGAGCCCTCACCCTTCTGAAGCTTTCTCAGGGCTGTCAGCACTGAAAGCATCTGGACATAACAAGAGATGTGAAAAAGAGGCTCCCCACGACATCTCAGGTTGATCTTCCTCAAGGGAGTGTGGGTCTCTGGCATTCTGGACCTCAATCAGAAGGATAGCGATGGAGCAAGAGTTATGGAGGCTGGTGCAGCAACAAATGGGGTTTGTAGCCCATCCTAAGTGTTAAAACTCCAGCTTCCTGTTTCAGTAACTGTTGGGTGCAGGGCATAATTAAAATCATGACTGGTGCTGCATGATGAAGATGCGGTGCCTGGAGGCTCATCACAATCTGGAGATCAGACATAGACGTGGAACTCTGGGTGGGGCTGGAAGCTGTGGTCTTGAAGGTGAGGATGAGAATGACCCCAAGACACTGCTTGCTCCTCAGAGCACTTCACTGGTCCCTGAGCCAGGTGTGGGCACACACTTGAGGCTCAGGGCTGGACCCTCCTCTACTTACAGGGGATCCACATGATTCCAATAAGGGCACAGGTACCCTCCACTCCTGGAAAGGGTCCAGTGCAACCCCTACCCAGTGTACTTAGCATGGGTATCGTGAATGCCCTGGAACACTAGCAAATCAAATTCACAGGCGATGTGAGGTTACAAAGTAGGCAAGGTGGTCATCGGCAATGTCCTACTGTCCCAGCAGCCCCTCATGTTCATCTTGCTATGAGGTAGCCAATTACCCTTAGACCTAGTCACCTAGACAATCACTCTGTGTTGTCTTAAAACTCAGACACACTCGGGTTGCACCCAAGTCCACTGAGCAAGGGGGTCCACAGGTGGGACCAAGAATCTGGGCATCCTAAAGGCCACATCGACAATTCCCATATGCAGCCCCTGGCCCTTCAGACTTTCCCTTCCTCGGATTGTGTTTGAACGGAATACCCTTGAAAAAAAACCAAAGTGCCCAAGACTGCGAACAAGCAAAGTGGCAATGTGACGTGGAATTATATACCTTTCTTCAGTGACCCAAAACATAGCGTTTTTATGCAGCATATTCATCTATACCAGTCTAATACATGTGCCAAAGACAGCAGACTTGACGGGAAGAAATTTACCTTTCCATTTTCCTGACACCCAGCCTAAGGATATAGCCTGAACTTGTACCAGGAACCCAACAGTTCGTCACCTAGGCCAAAGTTCTTTGGTGCCACAGACCCTTCCTATGTCTTCCCATCTGGCTACCACGGGTTTTCCATTAATGGCATCACTTAGGTCCTCCCGATACGTGGCTGAGCATCAGTCAAAGCTCGCCTCCCCCACAAAGGCCTGGGAAGCACACGTCACTGGCAAGATATATGGACTGAGCTGAATCCCAACTGCAGGGAGGAACATGATGGCCTGGAGCTGCCTGGAAACCCAAGTCAATATCTACCCCAAGAAAGAACGATGGGTCTGGGCAAGCACTCCCAGCAACAGCACCTCAAACTGAAAGCGACTCGTAGGCAGAACACAGCCAAGACCTCGGATGCCACATGCTGTCGGGAACCCAATCTGCAAGTGGGCCTTTTCCAAAAGCTAAAGGGGAGAACATCCATACATTATCAGGCACAGCATTGCAGAGTCACATCAAAGTGCTTGTCATTTGAAGGTGTCTTTGAGGAGGTCAGAAAATACATATTTTGCCTAATATGACTGTGGATATAAAGAATCGTATTTTCTGTGTACGCACTCCAATTCATTCATCCGTGGCAACCAACACCGACTTCGTGTCAGAAAAGTAACATACTGTGTCCTCACGGTTCCTGAGTGACTGTGTTCTTCACGTTCTTTGGAAGGATGGAGCCCATCAGAGTTTGCCTAACAACCAACAATATCTACAACTAGTGTTCCTCCCCTGGAGCTCCAGACTTGTACATGCAGCAGCCCATTCAGCATCTCTATGTGGGCATGTAAGAGATACCCCAAGATCTACAAGTCCCCACCTACACTTCTGTGCAAGAGATACTATGTCCTCCATGCTAACAGGTTAACCAGTGAGCAAAGGCCACGTTCTTCCATCATGAACATAAAACAAACACCATTTTATAATCACCTACCACCAGGCAAGTGTTTTTAAATGACAAAAAAAAAAAAAAACCTAGAAATGGGGAAAATGGTCTGAGTCACCTGATAAGGTTGCCTATTTCTGTGTTGTTCCCGAACACTGGATTCAGAGGACTCTGAAGTGAGAGAAGCAAGCTCTGCAACAGAAGAATGATTTTTAGAGTGATAAGTAACAAAGCCCAAATAATATTCTAGCAATTCTGATTTATAAGGAAACATATTTGCTTTTATACAGTAACCCAAGCATAAAGCAATCCTTAGCCATAAACTTGTTTTTTGTTTTTAGAGTTCCCTTGAGGTTATATACTTTTCAAATCTTATCTTGCTAATGAAAAAAAAGTATGGCAAACTCACAATCCAGTCCTTCCTTGACTCATTAGTCTCATCCAGAGACAAGGTGAATCCATAGCTTTAATGCTGACCAAGGAATGTAAACACAGGATACAAAAGGACAAAAAGACAGAGAGGTTTCGTTTGGGCCATGATTTTGGTCAAGCTACTTCATTAACTACTCAAAACACTAATAAATAAATATTCACCCATAGGAAATTTTGTAAGCTATGATCAGAACAGCATTGTGGAATTTTTAAGAATCTGAAGTGAGCCATTTGGAATGAACGTGGAAGACCACCATGGTGAAGGGGGAGAAATGGGCCAGGAGGGCAGCCCCAATCTTAGTGAAAACAATTTGTGGGGGGGCGGGGGCATCTCTCAGCAAGAACTCATTAACGAAACATCTTTCTGTGGAATTTGTTTTGCCAGGCAACTTGTTAGGGCCGGGTCTCCCTCTCCCACCCATTCGTACTCCCCTCCTCTCTCATCTGCCTTCCAGAAAGATCTCAGATCAAACCCTACCTTTAGCCCCTTGCCAGTGGCTGAGTCCCCACTAGGACTGTGTCCTCAAAAGGGAAGACATTCGGGTGCTATAAAGACTTCTCAAAATTGGGTTTCATTTTTCAACATTCTCCCACACCCTCCAAAGCTCAATAGGAACAGATTTCTCTCTGAGTTTTGGTTTTATGTGACATTTTGGGAAAGTGACCCTCAATGTATTAAAATGCCTCCTCATACGCTTTATTAAAGGTAGAAGGCTTTGGGGTGCCTGGGTGGCTCAGTCGTTAAGCACCTGCCTTCGGCTCAGGTCATGATCCCAGGGTCCTGCATGATCCCAGGGTCCTGCATGATCCCAGGGTCCTGCGATCAAGCCCCACATCGGGCTCCCTGCTGGGAGGGAGGCCTGCTTCTCCCTCTCCCACTTCCCCTGCTTGTGTTCCCTCTCTCTCGCTGTGCCTCTCTCTGTCAAATCAATCAATCAATCAATAAAATCTTTAAAAACAAATAAATAAATAAATAATAAAGGTAGAAAGCTTTAACAAAAGAGAAAGCATAAAAAATTTTATTTTAAAGCCCTTAAATTTTCATCCCACTTTATTTTAAACTTTGGAGATATAGGTGGATTTTTACTTTTTATAGAATATTTCTAGTCCTGGGGGCGCCTGGGTGGCTCGGGTGGTTAAGCGTCTGCCTTCGGCTCAGGTCATGATCCCAGGGTCCTGGGATTGAGCCCCGCGTCAGGCTCCCCGCTCAATGGGAAGCCTGCTTCTCCCTCTCCGTCTGCCTCTCCTCCTGCTCATGCTCTATCTCTCTGTATCTCTCTGTCTCAAATGAATAAATAAAATATTTAAAAAAAAAAAAAAAGAATATTTCTAGTCCTGAAATTTCTCCTTCTGAAAATTACTCAAAAAATAATGACCAGCAAGGGCTGAGTCCCCCGCCTGGTGCAGCCAGTGGGCAGCCGTGCTGGTCAGGGTCAGTCAGCCCCTCCCCCACACTCCCCTCCAGGTCTTCCGAATGCCCCACCCGCCCACTCACTGGCCATCCTGGGCTCATCTGGGCTGTAGGCATTGTTTTCACTCCCACTTTTTATGTTTGTCTCCAAAGTTTCTTTGTTTGCCTTCATGCTTGCAGATTTCCTGGAATTAGACCATTTTATTTTATTTTATTTTATTTTATTTTATTTTATTTTAACCATTTTAAAAAGCCAAATGTTAATCAGCAGTGGATATTCGGTTCAGTCTGCTCCACCCCGAGCGTTCTTGCATGCTGAACCCACCACAACTTCAGGAGGGACACTCATAGCCACCAGCATGACTCTGTAGGTGGTCTGCCTGCTCACACTCCCATTGAGGTAGAGAGAGATAGGTCCATGGACTCCATTCCCCGGTTGATAATCAACCCCCAGAAGCCAGGGACCAAATTAAGCAGGGCTGGCAAACCTTGACCCACAGGGCAAATCCACCCCCCCTTTTTATAAATAGTTTTATTGGAACACAGCCGCCCCTGTCTGCTTCCATATTATTTATGGCTGTCTGCATGGTACAACAACAGAACTGAGTAATTGTGATAGAAAGCGCGTGGCCCGCAAAAGCAAAATATTTACTATCTGGCCCTTTATAGAAAACGTGTGCCAATCTCTGAAATAAAGTAAAAATTTATGTAGCCTCCCAGGGGAAGAAAACTTGGCAATGGATATCTAAATATTTAAAGATATTCATGCTTGACCACTAAGAACTTATTATAGGGAAATAACCAAAGATATGTGCAAAGATTTACTTGAAAGAATGTTCGTTCATGAGCTATTGATAATAGCAAAAACTGCAAATGACCCAGGTGCCCCACCATAGGGGACTAGTGAAATAAATGACAATACATCTCTAAAATGAAATTCCATGCCACCTGTAAAAATTATTACAGGTGAGAGCTCTCATGCACTGCTGGTGAAAGTATAAACTGGCACACCCACTTCAGAAAAGCGTAGAGCAGTATTGTCTGCCCTACTTACCCTGTGACTCCACCTACCCAGCTCTCACGGGTAGACATACACCCAACTGAATACAACACAGGAAGGAGTACTTATGAACTCGTCGTCAAAGATCCATATTAAATTGCTTAGTGCCACAGAATTCATAATGACCCCAAAAACTATCCAAATGCCCATTTAAAGGAAAAATAAATTGCATATATACCCACAGTGTAGTATTATATAATAATACACCATTTACACCTTCATTGAATAATATGGACCAATCTCACAGTGTGACGCTTAAGAAAACCAAAATGAATGAGTATACATGCTATGATTCATTTACATAAAGTTCATATGAATATAATCTCTGGGGATGTGGGGATAGAGGTCAGAAGACACAACCTTGGGACGCCTGGGTGGCTCAGTTGGTTAAGCGTCCGACTCTTGATCTGGGCTCAGGGTTGTGAGATCCAGCCCAGCGTTGGGCTCTGCTCTGGGCGTGGAGCCTGCTTAAGATTCTCTCTCTCCCTCTTCCTCTGCCCCTCCCTGGCCCACTCTCTCTCACTCTCCCTCTCAAAAAAAAAAAAAAAAAAAGACATAACCTTTGAGGAAGGGGCAGACAGTGATTTGAGGGGCATGGAGAGGTTGGGGTGCTGGGGGTGCTCTAGTTCTGCATGTCCCCACTCAAGGCCCATATGCTTTGTGAAAAGGAATCAAGCTACACACCTACAATTTGTATACTTTTCTGAACTTACATTATACTTCAATAAGATATTTCTATTAAGCAGAAATTTATTATTACCATTTATTAACAGAAATTTATTTATTACAGAAATTTATTAACAGAAATAATCTTCAGAATAGTGCCAAGTGAGAAGAGCACACTACGAAATAAGATTTATGCTGATGCAAATTTCACAAAATGCATATGTGCATGTATCTATGTGAACACACGTGTGTGTGAGCAGATACATACTTACATAACAATACCTGCTTCTGAACGATAGAATTAGGGGTGATTCCAAAATCATTGCTATTTTTTTTAAAGATTTACTCATTTATTTTTAGGGGGGAGTGGCGGACTGAAAGGGAGAGAGAGTCTCAAGCAGACTCCGCACTGGGCACGGAGAGATCATGACCTAAGCAGAAATCAAGAGTCAGATGCTCAACCGACTGCGTCCCCCAGGGCCTCTCAAAATCATTTCCTAAAAGTATATTTTAATTTTTTCTATAATAAACATGCGTTGATTCTGTAGGAAGGAATATGTGTTATTTCACTGCAGAAGGAGCCTGGAGCAACTGGAGTTTGCACAGGTGCCACAGGGCACGGAAAGCAGGTAGGATACGGGGTCCCGGTGAGTCGCCCCGTCTTTCCTCCCTGGACCTAATGTATGTTCAGCACTCAGCATATACTAGCGATTGTCGTCCCTACTGTCATATTATTGCTGCTGTTGTCATTATTCTTCTTATTCTCTATCCATGCCCCCAAATAGCTGTTGACCACTGTACTATGTTTTCAAATCATCTAAGATCCCAGAGAAGAGAAATAAAAGATGTTACAAAGTCCATAATGGTGAATGGAAGAATCCAGGCTGCCATCCTGCTGGAGACAGCACTCTAGAGAAATGCTGGAATAATTACTGGAGTCCATTTGCCTTCCTCTCCTCTTGCCCTATGTCAGGCCCCAGAGGAGGAGCAGTTTCAGACTGACGCTTTGTAGTGTCCTCAGAGACCACAGACACCTCTCCCAACACTACATTATCACCAGTGAGCGACTGGGGTCAAAGGGAGAATGGCTAGTGTCTGTTACACAGTGATTACACACATCTTCATTCACCACATGTAGCCAAAAGGTATTTTAAAATCTCAGCATTTCAAAAGCTAAAATTATCTAATAAAATACTGAAAATTAGCTATAGTTGTGTTGTAACACCCCCAGCAAAATGACCACTGTCTAAAAGTCCCTCCCCTTGCTGCATTTATACTTGTCTAAATATTGCAGACATTTAAACTCCTTATTGTATTATTGTAGGTATAGCTACCTTAAAAGTGCTTGCAGCTACTTCTGGACGGCCATGGGAATGGCTGGGATTTTTCTGTCCCCTCCCCCATTAGTGGTACAAGCAGTGAACGCTACCTAATTTGTCTGCCTGGTCAGTTTCATGTGCCTGAAGCCATCCAGCTGGCCTTACTGTTCTCCACTGCCCCAGAAATTCCATCAGGACCTCTGCCTGGTTCTCTATCCTTGAAATGGTCCTCAAGTCCCCTGCATTGACTCAAAACAGGAGGGACAACAGTCACGGTGCATAGTGTCCTCTTGTGGAAAGAGTTGCAAATGCCAGACACCGAGTAGAAAATCTCCATTTTCCTAAGTGAGCCAGGGCAAGTCAAATGTAGGCAGGATCTCCATCCTCTATTTTATTCTACAATTAATTTTGCCATATGAGTTTGTGTTTGGCATACGTGTTTTTCAAAGTTGTCCATTTTCAGTACTTAATTTTGAGTAACATGATCCTGAAACCCCACATCTCTGTGTGTGTTAGCAGTGGTAGGGTTGGTGTTTTTTGGTTGTTTTTCAGTTGTTTTTGTTCTCAGAAAATTGATGTGATTTCAAACTTACCTTATTTCACTTTGATAACTAGATTCTAAAAAAAAAAAAAAGGAACAAAATCACATTAGTATTAGTTATTCTGAAAATAAAATCTAATCAACTTTTATAGACCCCCTGATTTTAAATACATTGCTGAGTATTTGTGACCCATTCGGTATTATTAAATTCCCCCCACACCAAATTACCAAATGACTTTCAAGCCTAAGGCAAGTAGAATTCACTATTAACTATCCTATGATAACTACTATACCTAAAGTATAGTAGGTACCTAATAAGTTCTTAATGCATCTTGAATTTAACCAGCAAGATCTGAAGACTGTATTCACCAGGAAGAGGCATTCTGCATTCCCAATCCCTATTGTCATTCATTCAGTAGTCACTGTGTACTAGCACTGTGCAAGATACTATTTCATTTACTTATTACAACAACCCAAGAGGTAGGTGTGAGTGTCACCATATTTTTAACAAACTAGACACCATCATATTTTATTACCATACTTTAACAAATAAGGAATTACATTGTTTAAGCACCGTACTTCCTTAATTCTAAGATACATTTTCAATCAATATGTAACAATGGTACCAATGCACAGAGTTGCATCCACCCCCAGAAGCTGTCATTAAAATACTAATGTTTTTAATCAATAGATTCTTAGACTGGAAGGGACATAGGGAACCTGGAAATAGGGAGTAAGAGAGCCACACACCAGTCCCCAATCATCTGTTCTCAAAAGCCAGTGTTCCTTGCAACTCTGCTGTCCTGTCTAGGCCTTCTATTCATCAAGCTTTACTGAAATCTAAAAAAAAAAAAAAAAAAAATCATCTTCCTTATTTTTAGGTATGTTCTCACTTCCAGTTGAAATAACATCTGCCAGTTCACACCCCAAATTGGACCTCAGAAGCAATCTTATTTGAAATGAAAAAGAGAGACAGTTTGGAATATCACTAGTGTTCCCATAAGGATGGGCTCCGAGAGATGGGCTCTCAGTGTCTCCGTTCTATTAGCAGAAGCAATCCCAAGGCCTTCAGACCACACAGAGTGGGGCCCTCAGCCCTCCTCAGTCAGGCCCCAGTTAACCAATCAGAGCACTGAGAATTCTCCAGGCACTTGCAAAGCAAAGTGCCAGACAATACTTCTGAAGAAACTTGACGCTTGTTGTTTTTAAGCATGGAGACAATTGTCATGGGGAAATCCAGGACCTCCCTGGATCCTTTACATTTATGTCAAGGTGAAGTGTAGTGTCCACTGTGAATTCCACCCAATGGGGTGGCCTTGGTAAATAGGTTGTCACAGGCCCTGGACCTGTTAAAAACCAGGGCAATAAAAACAGCTCACTCTTATATGAGCTTTTCATCTCAAAGTTAAATAAAGGATAAAATCTAGGGTGGAAACAGTTTCATATATCATTTTATTTTGTCCTCACAACCAATCTGTAGGATAGTACTTGTTCTTATCTTATGAGGATGCTAAGAATCAGAGAGTCACCCTGGTGTACATCTTACATGGGCCACCAACCCTCACAACCTTCTTACTAGGCTGTTGTGGAACACACAGAAACACAGCTGAAGAGAAGCAGAAGTCCAAATAACCAGAATGTCCTCCAACGACACGACAGTAGCTAATGTTGAAAATAATAACCTGAAGGCACTGAACAATCCTAGTCACTTCTCAATTAAAATGTAGTTATCCAATAGTTTTCCTTTAAAATCCAGTGTATTTTACTTGAGTAATCCTGCTATGGCATGTAGGGTAACTCCCAGGTAAAAGCAAATTTCCGTCAAATCTGGGCCAACAGAGGCTTACTACTTTTCATGTTCTGTTTCCTAAGGAATTAAGTTGTATGACAGAATTAATTCCCAATCCCAAACCAAATCCACGCAGGGGCTTAGGCTAGACAATTAGCCTAGATACAACGTAACTGTGCACTTTACACAGAATATCTCACTGAGAGGTATTCCATGTAAGGTAATTAACACAGTGCCTGACACAGCCACAAATGTGCTCATCAAATGGCAATTAGTGTTAATAAAATTTTAAATGCAATTAAACTGACACATAGCCTAATATCAGAAGTCTGATTTTAAGAAAAATCATTTAACTGTAGAAAATATTCAAATAGGCATAGGTGAGGTTTTATGAGACAAAGAAAGGTAAGGCTGGATACATTCAGCACTTGGAAAGTCCTGAGCCAACCACATGACAAAGATCCTTTGGTTTCTGGAGTCACAAACAGCTGAATTCTATGACAAGCCCACCCCAATGTTGATGAGCCCACCACGAATTTGAACCTGACCCCCAAACGAGGCCACCGTTTTTGAGTACCTCAAGAGACCTCATTCAGAAGAAATGTGTAATTATCTTTATTAATTTTATCTGTACTATTTTTACTTGACAGAAGACCTTCTTTTTCTTCCTACCACTAAAACATTTGCCTGCAAAAGGCAATTTGGAATTATACAAAATAGGAAATAATCTTTTAATGTGCTCAGATAGATAGGTATTATTCTAGAAAAAAAAGCATAGCATCTGAATGGCAGATTATAATGCCCTTACATCCTCAAAAATATGCACAAATTCAAATAGTCAGTGTCTTTGCTCAGAGAGGTACTGTCTCTTCACCTTCCGAAGAGTGTGAAGATCTCAGTCTTCCCCGGAGGGGTTACACCTGGCCCCAAAGGAATGTATCCCTTCTTCAGAAAGTCCTTTCATTCTCTGAAGCTCACATGTCCACTTCCAAGTGAAGGATGCTCTGAAGGTCAACGCATCTTACGAAATTGCTGAGGAGCTAATGAACTTCAAGCGCTTGTACCAAAAGTTCAAAAATACATACAAATCTATATGAACAAAAAAATTACCTTTTTTCTCTTGCCTGGAGACACAGCAACAGCAGAATATTATAATCAGAACAATTATCAGGATCAAAAGCAATGACAAGGATACTGCAAGCAGAGCTATGGCCCAGGTAGGCAAGGATGTACCTGCTTTATCAATGCTGCCTATAAGGTTGAAAGGAGAGGGGAAAAAAATGTATTTAGTGGTGCTTGCTGCTGTCCAGGGTATGTAACCACTGATTCTACCACCCTATAAGTCATATTTTGTTTTCCGATAATATTACAACTATTCGGCCTGCTACAGCTGGGTGTCTTGGGCCAACTTCTCTGGAGCGTGCTCAGATATTCAGTACTCTACAGGATCTGCCATTACGATACTTACTGCTGCCAACAAATACCCCTGAGCAACACAGTCCCAGTATCCGTTGGTTAGCCCCTCTACCAGTCCTAAAGGGAAAGTAGATGGCAAGGAGCAACAGCTCCCAGGTTGGAGTAGCAATTACCACACTCCAACATCCTTTATTTAGCCAAGGAATAAATACTTACTGAGCAACTACTGCTGAACAAGACTGCAAGACTGGCATTTGGTTCTCCCTTCCATGTTCCCACCCATCAAGGGTCCAGAGTCCAAAAGAAATGAGGACGAACTGAAGAGGTGTCACATCTAAAGGAACGTACTTCAAGGCTTTCAGCCCCAGCCCACCCACACCCCAGAGAACGCCTTTCTCATCAGCTGATTGCTGTTTCCCACAGCTCTTCAGGAGCCACCTTCCTTAAGGTCCGCTTTGCCCTCTTGTTGTATCCAGTAGTCATGGAGTTGGGAAAAGAATGGATAGGCAGGTGCCAGCAGGGAGTGAAAAGGAGTGGGGCAGGAAGGAAGGGAGAAGAGAAAGCCATTTTGATGTAGGGCAGTCCTGTCTTAGCCAGGGCTGTCCAGCACGCTTCACACAGTTATCTAAATTCAAATTAAATGAACCAAAATTATATGCAATTAAATACTCAACTCCTTAGTCACACTTGTCACATTTCAAGTGCTCAGTTCCCACAGGTGAAGAGCATTGCCCTCATCACAGAAAGTCCCGCTAGACAGCACTGCTCAGCCTCGGGTTTGTGAGAACTGCAAGGAGGTCCTATCCAGCTTTGCATTTCCCCTCCTGAACCATGCTGAGGTCAAACCGCATTTAAGTTGATCTGTTCAAATGTGAAGAGCTACTCAATAGATTCTGCCACTCAACCCTGAGTGCTTGGTTGGACTCTCATTGTGAATGAGTGCTATTTTATTAAATGCAAGTCATCAGAAAATACTGAAACAACAGACTTCCTATGAAGGAAGATAGAGTTTGTAAATCAACAGCCTTTCCAGCACATTGGAACCAGAGCTTATAGGAGGAAAATAGTTCTTGGGTGTTCTCCCTTAGAGTTTCCCATGAAAATTGACCTTGAAATCATAATTTGCTAAGCCTTTGTCAAAGTTAAAGGCTCAGAGTACCTTGTGGTAATGGTTAGAGATGATCACTAATGCCCTGGTTTCTACGATCATCAACCACCTGAATTGTAACTCATGGACAAGTAAGGATTCCACTGCAAAATAATACAAGGACTGACTCTAAGCAAGTGCTAAAACTCAGAGAACTCTGTGCTTTGAAGAATTACACAATATAAAAAGATACTCGTCTTCTGCTCTTTGTGCAAAGCTTCTCTGCATTACCTATAATAGTTTTTTTTAATTTCCTTTTTTTAAACCTCTCCTGTTCATTGTCACATTAAATGTTTGTGAAATTGACTGCTATCACTTCCAGTTCTTCTTACACATCTGCTACTATCTAAACAAAATTTAGTCCCCTCGACGTCAAGGGCTGTCTTATTTTTCTTATATCCCAAGCACCTGGCACGTATTGGGCACATTGGATGAATGGATAGAGGGAGGGATGGAGGGACAGGAAGCAGGGGGAGGATGGATCTCCACATCACCCACCATTTTTCTAAGATGAGTTGGGACAGATAGAGATAGGAAAAGAGTTCCCCAGGAAAGGTGGAGGTGGTGGAGACAGTATTCTACCCTTCCCATATCACCCCTCCTCAGCCCCAGAATTGGAGCTTTAAGATTTTATTTTTATCTATTTATTTGAGAGAGAGAAAGAAAGAGCTGGGGAAGGAGCAGAGGGAGAGGGACAGGCAGACTCTGTACTGAGCTCAGAGTCCAGCACAGGGCCTGCTCTCACGACCCTGAGATCATGACCTGAGCCGAAAACAAGAGTCGCTCACACCCAGGCCCCCTGCAATTGGAGCTTTCAAACAAGCCAGTCTCTTCACATCCAGAGAGTAATACAAGTTATCCACTTGCTACACAGAGAACAAAATTCCCAAGCATCACCGGGAATGGTTGTTGCACAAGCAGATTCAGAGCCCGCCCGCTGTGGTGCCAAGTCAGGGGGTCTGGAATGGCAGCCCAGGTGATTCCGATGCAGGTGGTTGGTGACCCACATGTTGAGAATGCCCAAAATGGAAATGTTTCCCAAGCAAACTGCCACATTACAGGATGTTCCCATAATCTCCCACCTATGGATGTGATTAAAAAAAAAAAAAATTAAGTCCCAAACCACATTTATGATAATCACAATCTGGAATTTAAACTCAGGTCACCACACGGAAGCTTTGCGACAGACAAAGAGCTTTGGGCTTCCTGTCAGTGGATCCAGTGAAATCTCATGGCCACTGTTTCTGCTCACTCATCCACAACAATTCCTGCCCCCCACCCCCCAGGCTGTTCAGTGACTCAGGACGTATGTGAAAATGCTGAGAACAGTGCAGGGCACAACACACACGTTCAGGATTGCTGACGTCATCCTAAATCAGTCTGAGGAACTTGTTACAAATTGAAGTTTGCAAATATTAGAAGCTTTCATAATAAGGGAGAGAGCTGGGGTTAAACATTAAGGTCTGGCTCAAGATTCAAGAGATGGGCTTGAAAATCATACTGGAAAAAGTCAGCACACATTGTTGACTTACTCAAACATTCCCTATCAGGGCATTTTCCTCCCCTACTGGAGAAAATGTTCAGTGTGCCAAGCTTCTGTCACCCGAGTCTGGACGTGACAAGCTTTCCTCTGATCTAGCACACAAACAGCTGCTTTTCCTCAGGGAGGAGTTATTTAAAGGGGGGGGGAAGGGCCACCTCACTGGATTTGGTGACCAAACCAAGGAAGAGACCAGGTGATATCGTGACCTCACTCACTCTCTTGTCTCTTAATTTAACCACCAAGTTTAGCAAGTGATGCCTGCTCTCACCTAAAAGCCCCAAACTCTCACCAAAACAGCAACTGGTCTCAGAAGCCATGGGGCTCTTTCTTTTTTTTTTTTTTTTTAAAGATTTTATTTATTTATTTGACAGAGAGAGAGAGAGAGAGAGCACAAGCAGGGGGAGGGGCAGGCAGAGGGAGAGGGAGAAGCAGGCTCCCTGCTGAGCAGGGAGCCCGATGTGGGGCTCGATCCCAGGACCCCGGGATCATGACCTGAGCCGAAGGCAGACGCTTAACAGACTGAGCCACCCAGGTGCCCTCACATGGCTCTTTCTTTCACTTCCTATATGCTGTGACCACAGTCCACTGGGGGTCAGATCTCCCCTGGAGTTCCACAACAAGGGAAGACTTACATTCTCTCTCTACTCCAGTGGAGCCCCCTCCCCCCAGAGAAGCATGGTGTATGAGCCATGATGAGGTGTAATTTGGTACCGGAGCTGCATGGAAAAATCTTTATTTTAATAATAATTTTTAGTTTATCATATATGACATATACATGAATACACACACACGTATATATCATAGACACTTCAGTGGGATGTTAATTTTTAAATGAGTACATTTACAGCAGATTGAAAGAAAAATAAATAATGGTCATATATTGATAAAAAGCAGGAGAGTGGACAGAAAGCACGGATCCTTGGAATGACCTTGTCCATAATCCAACCCCTTCATTGCACAGATAAGATACTTGGGACAAAGAGGCTCAGTGAACTGGACAAGGGCACTCAGACCAGGAGAAAACCCGGGGCTGTGACTCTTGTCTTTCTATTCATGTTGTGCATCCAACTTGGAATATCTTCTGGGAAGATACAGCCCTGGTCTTACGGGAAATGGGGAGTCCGGGTGGGCACTGGTCCCTGACTTGTGCCCTAGAGAAGGGTGTGGACATAATGGTTCAAGGCAAATGGCAGAGTTGCTAGAAAGGATGTGTATGGGCACCTAGTGACCAAGGAAGATGACCTCCAGGTCCAACACCCCTTGCCTTCCTCCCTACGTTCCCTCACACAACCGTGCACGTCAGCACTGCATGACTGAATTTACTGTGCAACTTTAATCTCAGCTTCAGGATTGTCCTTTTCCCATCTGTGCAGAAAAGGAAGATAGTACTTCCCAGATGCGCTCATAGAAATGCTCAGTTTTAAAAGGCCACGTGGAATTTCTCGAAACCAGCTGGTCAGTACAAAATGCCACCAGCTGCACGTGTAAAGCACACTCCGGTGCTGATGGCGGGGGGGGGGGGACATGGGAGGTCTCCGAATCAGTGAAACAAAAGACAGCAGCTGTCCCCTCTGCTGCCCTGTGGGTTTTGTGGCAGGGACTGTCCTGAGTGCCTCAGACGTTTTAACCCGCTTACTTCTCACACCAACAACAAGCCCGTGAGGTAGATATTATTATCATCTCAGTTTTACAGATGAGAAAACTGAGGCACAGAGAGGTTAAGTAACTTGCCCAAAGCCACACAGCAAGTAAGTAGGCAAGCTGGGATCGGAGCCCAAGCCATCTGGTGTCCAAGTCTGTGTGGATAGTAGCATCGGATGAGGCTGGGCCAGGAGGCAAGGCCTTCTTCAGGATCTCCCTGTTCTGTAGCCCGCTGGTCTGACTGCCCAGGAATCTGGGAGCTTTCCTAAAAATGTCAATTTCCAGGCTGCACACAAACCAATTCGATCAGAACCTCTGGGGCGGCGCCTGAGCCCATCCTGTGGGCCAAAGATCCTGGAGGCTAACGGGCAGCCAGGAGAGAGAACTTCCGCCCTATTCTTCTCCCTCTCATTTTACAGGCAAGAAAACTGAGCTGCAGAGGTCAGCGACTTGCCCAGAGTCTCACAGCCAGACCCAGGGCTGCCACCCAGGACTGTCACTCCCCCCACTCGGTCTGCCCTCAAAATTGCCACTCCTCACAAAACTAAGGTTATAACCAGGAATCGCTGCGCTCTGCCAGGTGCTCCTCTGTCCTAAAAATGTTGCTTTGCTCTAACGCTTCACTTGAGTGAGAAAACAGAGAAAGCAACGCAGCTCGGTGCACAGAGGATGGACAGTGCTCATCCCCAGGCGGGCAGGAGAGGGGCTCCCACCTCCCAGGTGTACCTGTGTCTGCAGTGCTTGAAGTCTGTGCTGCTTCTGGAATCGAGAAAATTGATCTTTTCAAAATCATTAGCAGTACCCCTTTCAGCATGCTTTTCTTTCAAGAATCAATGATTGTTAGGCTTGAACTAATTAGCCTTCCTAAACTGCCACTATCCTTCCTGCAACAACTCACAGGGACTGTTCCGGAAATGAACACACTGGACACAGACTCCTTGCACTTTCAGGAGGAAATGGGTGGCAGGACAGATGCTTATCGATTCCTGGAGAAGACTGCACAGCACAGGCATGTTCGTTTGGGGCTCTCCGTACCCCTGGCTGTGCTCCTAGAAGCCTCCCAGACACCAGCAGCTGGGTCTGTAATGAGGTCTTCAGCTACTAAAACTTGCATAAAATACACAACATGCAGCCAGCCACCAGCTGCTCTGGATCTTGATGAATAATTTAGAAACAAATTACCCTTTTCCAAATGGGTCCAATAAAGTAAGACTCATTGCAAGGCACCCACCGTGCTTCCCTTTGAGGCTGCAGGGACTCTAGCTGCCATAATTAAGGCCGCTAACTTCCCTAGTCCTAGCCTACGAAGGAAGCACTCCACTGAATTAAACCTGATCAAGGGAAATTAAGTGCCCTTTGCCCTTGCCTACAAAAGAAGAACTTTGCAGGCAAGTGAATCTCTAAAATCCATCTCTACGGGGCATCATCAATCAGACCAGACCTCTTTGTTGCACTGTTACCTTGTTAAGATGTGTGGTTTAAACAGTCGATTTCATTCCATTTGGTGCTAATGGAACTTTTTTTTTAAATCTTCCCTTTCAAAGCTTGGACCATACTTTATTATATTTAAATAGCTTCAAAGGCAGCTGGATTGGCTCCTTGGAGAAATGGCTGATTCCAGGATAGAACAGGGGAAACGAAAGGGAGTTCAGAACATCGTATTGGGCCAAGTGCTCAAAAACTAATAGGGCCATGTCAAAAGGACACCAGAGCCAGCTGGAAAGGATTCCCACTAGACAAATCTGGAGCAATCTGAGCATCAAAATGAATAATGACAGGAGCAGTTTATAGTGTATTGAATAAAAATAAGTCCATACTAAAACCGTTTTTAAAAAAAGAAAAACAAAAGGAGAGAGAAGTCTCTTCTTTACAGAAGACTACCAACCAACAAATATAAAAATATGATGGAGCCAGAAAATGATTCTTTTACAATCACCATAGAAACAACAGATTCAAGCAATGACTTACTGATGAATGCAAAAACTATTAAGGGGAAGACCGCTGGGATATTCATATAGTGTTCATTGATTACATATTCATTATAATGGAGAAAGGGACCTTTACAATGGAGGAATCATTAACCAAATGATTAAACTTACTACTAACGATAGAGAAAATTGGCATCATGAGCCCACATGACATTACCCACAACTTGCCTAAAATATTTAGCCTCAAATCAAAGTATGTTGGAAAACCTCAGACAAATCCAAATTGAAGGGCATCTTGCAAAAATGGCCTGGACCCTTCAAAAGTATTTATATCAGGGAAGACAGAAAAGGTGAGGGAAGCATTCAAGAGTAAAGGAAGGAGACTACACACCTGATAGCCAAAGGCAATGCATGGTCTTTGACCGGACATTGGTTTGGAGAAGAAAATCACTATAAAGGATACTTGGTGAAACTTTAATATGGACTGTGTATTATATAACAGTCTTGTGTCAATGTTACATTTCCTGATTGCCAACTACATCAAGTGTGGTTAAATAGAATGCCTTCATTCTTATGATGTACATGCTGAGGTATTTAGGGGTAAATTGTCATAAACTCTGAAATGGCTCAGAAAAAAAAAAGGCTGAGAAAAAGGCAAACATGACAAAATATTAACATTTGTTGTATCTAGGTGAAGGTACATGGGTATTCATTGTACTAGTCTTGCAACTTTTCTAAAGGTTTTAGTTATTAAAAATAATAAACTGGAGGGGCACCTGGGTGGCTCAGTCTGTTAAGTGTCTGCCTTCAGCTCAGGTCATGATCCAAGGGTCCTGGGATTGAGCCCGCGTTGGGCTCCCTGCTCAGTGGGGAGTCTGCTTCTCCCTCTTCCTACCCCTCCCCCTGCTTGTGTTCTCTCTCTATCTCTCTCAAATAAATAAAATATTTAAAAAACATTTAAAAATAAGCTAAAATAAATTAATCTTGACTTAAAATCAAAGAAACACAGGTTTCTGTGCCTTTCACCCTCAAAAGCATTGATATTCACCAGATCCACATCAAAGATCTGGCAGTCCTTTTCCTCTTAGCAACAACCAGCTGGTACTGGTTTGGCTGCTCCATGTGGATGGAGCATGATGTCTGGTTCCCAATGGGCCACTCCACTCTGTCTTCTACCATGTATTCACTCATGCTTTCATTTCTGTTGTCTGCCTGGTCTCTGGGGACATCTAAGTCAGAGACAGGAGGCAAAGTCCTAACAACAGGGGAGCAAGCTTTTGCTCACTGCACTGAGGATCAATCCCTGCAGTGCAAAGCACAGAATCGTTGGTACTGACCACAGGGTAGACTCTGAATGGCTTTTTACGGGTTCATGGAGACATTATCATGGGTTGACTTGTGTCCCCCTAAAATTCATATGTTTAAGTACTAACCTCCAGTATTCCCAGAATATGACCTTACTTGGAAATAGAGTATTGCAGACATAATTTAACTAAGATGAATTTATACTGGATGGGATGGGTCCTCTAATCCAATATGACTGGAGTCCTTATTAAAAAAAAGGGAAATTTGGACACAAAGAAGCACACAGAGAGAGCACCATGTGAAAATGAAAACAGAGGTTGGGCTGATGTTTCTACAAGCCAAGAAACACCAAAGACTGCCAGCAAATACCAGAAGCTAAGAGAGAGGCCTAGAGATCGTTCCCTTACAGTCTTCTGAAGGAACCAACCCTGCCATCATCTTAATCTCAGACATCTAGCTGGATGAGGATCCACTCATAGACCTGTTGTGCAGGTTAATTTGGTTAACATTGGAGAAGCACTTAAAACAGAGCCTTTACTTGGCAAATGCTGTGAAACACTGTTTCTTCTTCTTCCTCCTCTTCCCCTTCTTCCTCTTCTCCCTCTTCTTCCTCTTCTCCTCCTCTTTCTCCTCCTCCTCCTCTTCCTTCTTCCTCTTCTTCTTTTTCTTCTTGTTCTTCATCAGTCTTGCTCTGGCTGTAGCTTTGTTCTGAACTTTGAATAAAGGTGTTTTTGTAGTGGGAAAATCTTTGCACCAAGAAGGAACCCCTTCCCTGGCTTCTGGGCCCTGTTCCACCTCAACCTGATGCATGACCTGGAATAGAGCACAGCACCTCTCTGGGCCTCCCTTTCTGCCCTCTTTTGCAAAACGAAGGAGCTAAAGTCAATCTCTAGCCCTGGGCCCCATGTTTTCTCATTGGCCTGGGCTGACTTGGAGCTCAAGCAGGCTCTGCAGCCCTGTAGGCTGTGTATGCTGAGGACCCTACAGTAGGTTCTCTTGGGGATCTAAACTTTAAATACTTTTTATTTCAAATCGATTAATTAACATACAGTGTATTATTAGATTCAGAGGTAGAGTCCAGTGATTCATCAGTTGCATACAACACCCAGTGCTCATCACATCACGTGCCCTCCTTAATGCCCATCACCCAGTTACCCCACCCCCCCACCCACCTCCCCTCCAGCAACCCTCAGTCTGTTTCCCATAGTTAAGAGTCTCTTATGATTTGTCTCCCTCTCTGATTTCACCTTATTTATGTCACTTAGTTGAGTTTTAAAAAATATAAGACTTGGCTGTGAATTTTGCAAGACTGTTGAATCACAGATCTGTACCTCTGAAACAAATAATGCAATATATGTTAAGAAAAAAAAAAAAAGAAGAAGAAGAATGTAGCAGGAGGGGAAGAATGAAGGGGGGGAAATCGGAGGGGGAGAAGAACCATGAGAGATGATGGACTCTGAAAAACAAACTGAGGGTTCTAGAGGGGAGGGGGGTGGGGGGATGGGTTAGCCTGGTGATGGGTATTGAGGAGGGCACGTTCTGCAGGGAGCACTGGGTGTTATGCACAAACAATGAATCATGGAACACTGTATCTAAAACTAATGATGTAACGTATGGGGATTAACATAACAATAAAAAAATTTTTAAAAAAAGAAAAAAATATAAGACTTGGTACTTTCAAATACACTGTGGATTTGCCAGGTTAAAAAAAAAATGAAACCTCTTTAAAAAAATTTTAAAAAAAACGGGGGCGCCTGGGTGGCTCAGTCGTTAAACATCTGCCTTCGGCTCGGGTCGTGATCCCAGGGTCCTGGGATCGAGCCCCGCATCGGGCTCCCTGCTCAGCGGGGAGTCTGCTTCTCCCGTTCCCTCTGCTTGCCTCTCTGCCTACTTGTTCTCTCTCTCTCTGTCAAATAAATAAATAAATAAAATCTTTAAAATAAATAAATAAATAAATAAATAAATAAATAAATAAATAAAAGCAAGTGGAATCACAGAGTCATGAAGCTGATGCTGATTGTTTCCATTACCATCCCTACCCAAAGTCAAGGTCACTATACAATTGTCGTAGGCATTGTTGATTAAGAACACCATATATAAAGTATAAGCACGCAACAATAATTTTTTTATAGAGAGCAAAATGTCTTCACTTACCCCAAGAAGGCTGAACCACAGTAAGATTCACAGTTACAGACTTGTGGGCATTCAGGCCCTTCATGTGAGCCAGGCAAGTCAGAGTCCCATTGCCCTGTGGTGTGAGAGTCAAGACGCTCACTGCGCTTTGGAGGTCGTTAGGCTCCGGACCAGGATAATAGCTTGAGTGGTTCACCGGAACACCGATCTCCCAGGAAATATACGGGAGAGGGATCCAGCCCAATGCATGGCAAGTCACATTACAGGGCTTATCCTCAGGGACTATAAGGTTGCCTCTGGGAATGAGCAACTCCCCCATAACTAGAGAAGAAAAGAGAAATGTTCTGAAGGAGTGACCATGACTCTCTTGGTTCCAGGTTTTCTTTAATTTTTCCTTCAAATCACATTTCATGAGTGCTATCTTCCCAAGTCCAAACTGGCTATGTCTGTATGAAGAACCTTAACTCAGGTTTTATCTGTGTCTTTATTTATACCTTCCAGGTTCGTGAAAGAAGGTGAGGTTGCTCACCAGAAAACAGATTATTCCAGAGAAAATGAATAAATAAAAATCAGGATCCAGGGGAGCATAAATTATATGGGAAAGAGGGCAAACGTGCCTTCCATTAAAGGCTACACAACCACTAAAGTGGGGTCACAAAGTTCTCCTGGAAGCCAAAGCGAGAAGGGAAAAACCTTTACATTCTTTCCACTGTAAGGAGAATACATCTCAAAGTCTTACGGAAACCAAGTCTCTCCTAGCCTTTGGTCAGTCAGATTCATTTTATTTATTTTTGGGGTCACACATTTTTAAACATAACTTCCCATGATAGTTCTTTAAAGTATTCTCCCAATTACAAATTAAATCAAAAGCAAATCTAATTATAAAAATAATTACCCTAAATCACGTATCAGAATAGAATACCCAAAGTATTTTAAAGTTTTTATTAAGGACCCACCTGCATATGCCAATGTGAACACTGTAAAACAACCCACCTGAAAATAGTGCTGTGTGTGCTAATATGAACAAAATAACCTGAGGATTGGCTCTGGTAAAGACACAGCCTTAGTGAAACACATAAACACTGGAACATCCAAATTAAAATAGCCTCCCTGCTGCATAACATAATGGGAAGAACACTGGACTAAGAATCAAAAACTCTGTTCTCAATCCTGGATTTCCCACAAAATTGCCATCACCTGGAACATTTTCAGGCTCTCTGTTTTTCACTGGTCAAATGAAACAATTTGACTAGATCAGGGGTTTTCAAATGTTTAGGTTTCAGTACCTTTTACAATGTTAAAAATCATGAAGACTCCAAAGACCTTTTGTTTATGTGGATCCTACCTACCAATATTTACCATACTTGAAATTAGAAATTTTTAAGTATTTATTTTATAATAACAGTGATAACCCACTATAGGCTAACATAGATTAACATATTTTTATGAAAAAATACCTATATTTTTAAGCCAAAATAAATTATTAAGAACATTGTTTTATATTTATGCAAATCTCTCTTTTTTTAATTTTATTTTATTATGTTATGTTAGTCACCATACAATACATCATTAGTTTTTGATGTGGTGATCCACGATTCATTGTTTTCATATAACACCCAGTGCTATGCAAATCTCTTTAATGTCTGGTTGGATTCTCATATCAGCTTCTGCATTCAATCTGTTAAAATATATTGCTTTAGTTGGAGTATATTAAAAAAAATCTGACCCCCCATGGATATATAGGTGGAACAATGAGAAGGCTTTTCAGATAATCAAGGATAGTCTTTGATACTGTACCAAACCTTGGCAAGTAGTGGTTTCTTACAGGTTAGTTGCACTGTGGAAACTGTAACTATATAAAGGAATTTTCATTCCCTTTTACATTAAAATCCACTGCTCTATCTGGCACTTTGATTGATCTTTCACTCTTGCATGACACTCTATCATTATTCATTGGTCATTTAGGAAATGTGGATCCTCTGGGCTATGCAGACCTTCCCAATGCACAGTGGAAGCCTTTCTGTGCACCACTGAAATGAGAGTAGGAAAGGCAACTCACATCTCAGTGTTATTATGGGAACAGTCATGACTTCACAGACCCTGAAAGGATCTAGGGGATGCCCAAGAATTCCCAAACTAGATGGAACTGGATCAGCTCTGAAAGCTCTTCCTATTCTGAAATGTTAAATTGCCAATTATTCCTTTCTTCAGTGGTCTCTGGGAATCAGTAGAGCACCTTTGCTAATGCAAGGATTACTGTAAATGCAACAATGAGAGGAGAATGGATCTATCTCTCAAAGCTAAACGGTTTTGTCCTTATTCCTTTTTCTCCATTCATTGTTTCATTTGATGGAGAGGTTTAAGATGACAGAAGCTGGAAGCAATGGTATTGCCTCAATTAATAACGGACTATCTTGAACTCAAATCTAGTGGCCCTCAAAACACAAGAGGTCTAGAATTTGGTGTGTGGTTGATAGACTGGACAAGTGAAGCAGTCTGAAGCATTTCCTTTTTCTATATATATTTGTGATTCAACTCTTCCCATTGGCTTACACAAAGCTTATCGAGTAGCACGACAAACACTTTATACAAGGGTGATGACTAGAACATTCACATAGATTTTGGATGACTCAGTATGGAGTTATGTAAGCTGTCTTTATTTTTCTTGCTGATACACGAGGAGGAAAAAAATAAATCTTTGGATAATTCATTTTAAAAATAAAATGGATGTCTCCTCTGTTTTTTAAGATTCTTTTCCCTTGAAAGACATCCTGCTGCTTAGAGAACATTTGTTCCTCTAGGAACAAAGTGCCATTCAGAACACTGCAACCTGGGTAATACGACCAAGTTCGGTCCCCGGTCTATGGGTTCCTTCTTCATGACCTTGGGAAAGAATTTAACATCCCTAGATGCTTGTTCTTCCATCTGTATTAAAGCCAAAAGCTACAGTCATTACCAACATATAAAAATGCATGTTTAGGCATATTCAGACAACTTTATAAATGCATAGCTTTGAGAAAAGCTGCTATAAAACCACGGATTTATGAATTTGATATGCTATATCAAATAAGTCATGCCTTTGACCCTGTTTCCTTGATCCAGGGGTGCCCTTCTCCTCTCTCGCTTTTCCATTTTGCCTATCATCCCCAGACCTCCGAAGCCCATAAGGGCACCTCACCATGGAGTCCTCCATGAAGGCTTTCCTTATTCTCTCATCCCCCTTCCCAGTTCAAACCTGAGCTTGTCTCCCCCTCAGGGTCCCTGCCAGCCTCTCTGGTGCACCAATGTGATTCATGCATTTGCCTTATCTACTCTTCGGGTAAGGTTCTTGAGGGCAGGACTCTGCCTTACTCTATTCATCTTTGAGTCCCCTTTCAGATGCCTAACACAAGGGTGTGCTCTTCTTGGGAATGCAATAAATAATAGCAATTGGCTATATGGAGATTGCTAGGACCCAGGTGCTGTTTTAAAGCCTTTTCATGAACCTACTCATGTGATCCCACCACAACCCTATGATGAGGAAACTAGGGCATGAGGTCATCAAATAACATGGTCAAGGTCACACAGTTAGGAAGTGATAAAGCTGGAATCTGAACTTAGCATCATGAACGACTAGACCACTCTGGCTCCCGACTGTGTGCGTGATGAACTGAATCAGACAGGACTCTGGAGTCTTCAAACCATCCTCAGTCATTGTTTCATTGGATCCTCACAGTAAACTTGTGAGGTGGGCAGGGGAGCCTTATCCCCATTTTAAAGATGAAGAAGCTGAGTCACCTCAGGGGTCACCAAGCTAGTAACTGATGAAAGCCAAACCAGAACTCATGTCTTTGATTCCGTTTTTCCTGTGTTCTTTCCCTTATACCTCAAATTGTTAATAAGAATCTAGTCATGCAAACTAAGCCAATAATCCAGGTAGTCTCATAAAATCACTATTTAGAAAATATCATTAAACCTCATAAAATTAAAGACACATAAAAGCAAAGAGAAAACAGTTTGGCTAAGTAAAAAAAAAAAAAAAGGGCAAGTAGAAATAGGTAGGCATGCATCTCTACCAAATGTTATCAAACTGGATTCGATGCAACATTAACACAAATCCAATGTTTGAAAATTTCTCCTAGACAAGCAAATAAATAGACATAAGAAAAATTTCAAAACCATGATGTGGTCTGCTGTAAGAAATGCTGCCACAGAAATCAGGAGCTCTACTAGCTCCAGTGGGTCTATAAATACCATCTAATTACATAAGGAATGCAAAGTGATTAAACTTTGATAAAGATGTTCTGAATTCTTGTAAAGCATCCTTTTTTTTTTTTCACTAAATAGCATGATTTGGAGCACCTCACAATTCCCTCTAAGAAAAATAAGTCGTCCATTATGATAAATTTCATTTACTCCTCTCTAAAACACTTGGTGTATTTCGTGAACACACACCTTTGGCTATAAGAACTGCTGGAGGCAGGAAAGAATAAAAGATTGGAGGAGTTCAGCTGGAAAGAGGTAAAAGGTAAAGCATGATTCAAAGTGCATACATGACATAAGGCAAAGAGACAGAGTCAAGCATATAAGAAACTAGAGAAAAGGCAAGGATTGGTAGCCCCCCCTAAATGAAAGAGCAGTGACCGCAACTGGCCGGGGCTAGAACAAAGCTATCAGGACTGACACAGATCGGATGGGAAAGTGGTAAGACCTGTATTTAAGAATATTAGTGAGAGAAAAAGGAAAGGAGAAGAGAGACGAGAGAAGCAGGAAGAAGGGAAGTAGAGGGAGAATCGGTGAGGAAGGGGGGTAAGAAATCACAAATAACAAAACAATGGATATTCGTTGGTTTGGAATCATTCATTCCAAGTGTAACTCCAGCAGACAGCAGCCCCGTCATCACCTGTGACGTGAACTCCGAAGGGTCCTTCCATTCCCCTGGCGTCTGGCCCAGCGGACGCCCCCTTCTCCGCTCAGAGCCACTTGGGTACCCACCTTGGACGGAAAGGAAAGCAGAGGCATCCCGGTCGCTGTTCTGGAGGCTGCACTTAATACGCCCGGCGTCCTGGAGCTGCACGTCATGGATTATCATCTCAGAGATGGAGTTGCTGCCCTCTTCATATCTGGCAGAGGTAAAGCGGTTATTGGTGATGATGGTCTCCGTGGGTGTGATGCTCAGCATCACCGTGTCATTCAGAGCCCACATGATGAGCCTCCAGCCCTGCGAGATGGTGCAGTTGAAGCGAGCCTCTGTGCCCTCCAGCACCGTTGCGTTCTTGGGACCTTCTATGATTTGATAGCTGGATCCAGAAGCTGGAAGGCAACCAGTTTTTCAAGGCAGCAAGTGAATGGATCTATGCAAGTCAACCGTAAGGCTTAACCCTCTGTATTTACCAGCTGGATAGCCAGTGGTCAGACTCCATGTCTTCCTGGTTCCAACACCATATCTCCCCACTGGACAGGAAGCCACCCATCCCTCCTTTCCAATCCCTCCCTCCACAGTTCTCAGTACTCCCGGCAAAACTGGAAGAAAAAAACGCCATTCCTCCACCTCCAGAGAGATGTTACCTCAAAGACCTGATCCCAGCCTGGCCCCAAGAGCATCCCCCTAGCCCAGCTGTTATTTAAGGCAAGTTTTTCACCTTTACTATGAAATGAGAGTTATCCTCCCAGTAAAATGGGAAGGATCTTTGATTCCCACCTCTGAGGAAATCCCAAGGCTCAGAGAGGAAGGTGGAGAGCAGCTTCTCTTCACAAAGAGAATGCGGGCCCCAGCATGTGGTGATCACAGCCCCATGCATGCCCCTGCACCCTTAGAGCCCCCAGATGGGATGCTCAGGACAGTGTCTGGGGCTGGAGGAACAAGGGTGACAGAGAAGGCATCCAGCTGGAGAGAGACAACAGTTGCATCCTGAGTACACTCTCATGGAGTGATAGGTATTGAGTCAGTACCAAGTACCAAGTACCAAGAGAACCAGACTGTGTGTCACTGAGGCCACACCTCGCCTCTTAAGGACCAGAAGAGACATGAGTGGGGAGATACAAAGAGAGGAAAAGGAAAGGTAGAAGGATGTAGGGGAGTGGGCTCTCTTAATGAGAACAACCAAGTGATGAGTCTGGCAGCCTGGTACAAGTCTCACCACACCGAGCGCTGGGTTTAAAACCCCATCAGACAGGCAGGTGGCCCACAAGCATAAGATCACGGACTCTCAGGTGAGGCTGCTGGCTCACTGGACAAATTCTCTCAACTTCTCCATGCCCCACTCCCCTCAGCTGCAAAACAGGGTCACTAGTACCACGGTGACTTGTTCCAAAAGCCAAATATAATAATCCACGTGAAGCCCTTCACACGACCCTCAAGCACTCAGTAGACATTCATTATTATGTGACGTGCAAGAAGGGATGTGTTGATTTGTAAGACAAGCCAAGAATGTCACAGATTTAAGTAAAATTGTTTCCTTCACACTTTTCACCACATTCAACCCGTAGCTCACCAGATGCACTATGACACAGGTTTTAACTGGAGTGACAATCTCTGACTGGTTTTCCACATGGGGTACATCGAGGGCTCTTCAGCTCACCTGACCTCAGTCATAATCACCTGAGACAGAGCATGCTCTACACCGGAAGAGCTCAGGAAATCTTTTGGCCATTTAGGACTGACGTTCTAATCATCTTAGAGGAGCCAATCGGCAGGCAGAGTTTTCAAGACCTTCCCATGTTTGCAATAAAAATTCAAAGTAGAACTTGCACAGCAAAGGATAGTCTTCAAAATCTCTTATGCTCATCTTTTTACCACCTATTGTTTAACAATGAAGAAATGAAGAGCAGCAATACCCCGGACTTGTGATCACAGCGGTGAGCTGGGACCCAAACTCAGACATTCTCACTCTTTCCTATTTTCCCCTCTGATCTCACTCAGAGTTTACAGCAAAAATGACCCCTGGCAGACCACACCCTGTGGTTTCTTCTAAGCCCCACCTGCCACAGCAGTAAGACTGCAATGGGTTCCTCTGACCTTCTGGAGCTTTATGATTCCGGTGGGTCCACCAGGCAGTCTGCCATATACACTGATTGCCCCCAAATCACTGCAGCCCCCTCTCCTTCCAACCTCATAAGGTCAACTTGTAAGACAGGTTCTAAAAGAATCTCATTACAGCCTTATAGTTTTCTGGGGAGACTCCACACCATGGACAGGCATTAATACATTAACACATCACCTGAGTACCCAGCATGCACTGCCGGCTACAAGGACAGATTGATGCGAGAGTAGGAACTGCTACACAGACAGTGTCCCAGAGGGAAGCTGGACCAGCGGGAGAGGCAGCCAGGGTCAAGGTCAAGGAGGGGGTCCTGCGGGGTCCAAAGAGGCAGAACTGAGGGAAAGTCAGAATTAACTAAGACTGTTCCTGTGTTTGGGCAAACATGATGGCTATTCTTCTTTTGTCTCTGGGCATGATAAGAAAAGAGACACAGTGAGACTCTAAAGAACTGCTCCTGCTGGGTATCCTCCCTTATCCCTGGACAAGTCTCTCTGATCCAAAGATCCCTTTGATCTGGGATTTTAGAAAAAGAAAAAAAGCCTGGGGAGGGAAGTCAGAAATGATTCCCCAGGGAAGCCAGAGCGCTGTGCCAACTTGGCTCTTTCCATGAGCCCTGAATTGCATCTTTAAAAGAAGGACAAAAGAAAACAAAGAGCCAAATCTGCACCCTGAGGAAAGAGATGAGCTCTCTCCACCCCACCGTGTGACGACAGCACTCTTCCCCGGCTCCTGATGCAGGTCAGTGAGAACTAAGTGGCCAGAGCCCAGCAGCTCGGATGTGGGTAATGCCAGGATGGCTGAGACCCGGGCTTCCCTGCCAGGAGCTCATCTAAGCAGCTCCCGTAGAGTACGCAAGCCCCTCGGAAACCATGGCTCCCTCACTGCCTGGTCCGAGGTAGAGAGGTTATCTCACTCTGAGTTTGTTCAAGCCAGCAGACTGCAACGTGTGACCATGACGACGTGTAGGCCACATACCTTACTTTACAGGTGGGAGGCGAGGGGGAGGGAGGCCAAATGGAAACGCCTCGAGTTTGAGCCTGACCTCTACATTAAACAGGAGGCACCCAGTCCTAAGCACTACATTCCCCGGACAGCATCACCTGCAGTCTTGGCCTCCCACCATGGGTAAACGCGCCGTCAGCCCTGCCTCGTGACTCAGAAGCCTGATATCCTGATAATGCGAGGTCCTGGAGCCTCCTTCCTCTCCCTGAATCCTATCAGCTATGGTGTGTGTAACCCTGCCCTGCACAGAACAAATATGAGAAAATTGTAAATAAGACCTTTCATCACACACAAAACCTCCCTTTCCCTCTGCTCCCCCTTTCCCTCTGTAGAGCAAACAGGCAAATTGGGGCAGAGCCACGGGAAAGCTCAGTGTCCCCCTCCCAGACACTACCCCGGCCGCTAGCCATGGTGGCCGCCCAGCTCAGGAGTTGATCCACCTGCAAGATCCTTATTCACTAACTCACACTGTAATTTCCACATCAGCATCTGCGGCCCCGCCCTCTTGCTTCCCCCCCTGCCTAGGATCCTACTCCACCTGGCATCTCTATGAACCACAGGCTCCAGCCCGGACTGAAAAGCATCTCTTCTACTCACTGCATCCTCCCGTCTGTGAAATGGGAACCACTCCAACAGTAGCCCCTCTGCCTGCTTCCGTGCCTCCTGCCGGCCCTGCATCAGTTGATCCCAAACACGGATCCTACCATCCTCCTTCGAAGGCTCTCCCTCGGCTCCCTGGAGGAGTAGCCTGCTGTCTCCCCCGCTGGGGGTTAGACCCCTCCATTCTTCCGCTCTCTCCAGCAGGCTCCTCACTGCACCTGCGGGCCCCCCACCTTCCCCCTTCTCTTACTCAGCACTGGAAAGGAACAGAAAAGCAGACAATTAAAAGCAGAAGGGAGAAAGGGAAATGCAGTGGATTTGGCGGCAGAGAAACGGTTTGGCGTGGCAGGTCTGAGGAAGAAAATGGGAGTCGGAACACATCAGGGGTTGGGCCCATCAGAAGGAAACTGAGAAGCGAGGGAGGGGTCCTGAGGCGCCTGCAGAGTCCCGCTGACGATGGCAGGAGGCACCAGCGTCACTGTTGGGCCACCAGCACCCAGAACTGCTATCCACATGGCAGCCAGCCAGCGGGATCTTCTCAGCAAACCAGGGTGATCAGGTACCCCTCCCCTACCTCCCACCTCCATACTCAGACTTTAAGTATTTTAAACACAACCGTCTTAGAGAAAGACCAGATAACCCTTAACATTATCATATCTTAAGACCCTACTTAGTTCTGCCCCAAACTCCACCCTCCAGCCACCAGACTATCCTAAATTTATCAAACTCACCGACTCTTTCTGGCCCCAGGGCATTTGCACAGGCAGCGATCAGCCTGGCATACCAGTCTTGCTTACACCTCAGCTCCCAGCCTAGTTGTCTCCTCCCCAGGGAAGTCTTCCCAGAGTATTAGGTTGAATTATCCTATAACAGGCTTTCAATCATCGAAGCAATTGTCACAATGGTAATTTTATGTTGATTTTTCAAATACTGCCTGATTCTCCTGCTAGGCTGTAAGCTTTGTTAGCAGGGACTGTGCCTGGTTTTCCTCATCACCGTATCCCGGTGCCTGCAACTAAAGGGCACATAACAGGCCCCCAGTGAATACTCACTGAGCAAATAAATAAGGGTGTTGAGTTCTAAATAATCCATTACACTGGGGCAAGGCAGAGAGGAGAGAGCCGGCAGGAACCCTTTGGGTGCCCATGGAGGCTGCGCTCAGCTATTCAAAGCCAAGTCTATAAATGAAGGTGTCTCTACTCCAAGACTTTCCAAGATGAAACATCCAAGGGTCTCAGGCTTTTGCGATGGACCCCATCCCCCAGGGGGCATTAGAATTAGCCCAAAACACTCTCCCCTCCTGGAACAGCCAACTCCAGGCCTCAGCCAGAGCCATCCCTTTGTTCAAAACAGAGCTTCGGGGAAAATTGCCTCAGAAAAACGGTAGACCCCACGGCACATCAGTTTCCCGCTGAGCTGCTAGAAGAGATCTTTGCCACTGTGGCTGAAATAGCCACTTTGGAGCCTTGTCCCTAAAATGTGTGCTGAGTGTGGTTTGCTAGCCCCGAGACAAGTCCTTAAGCTCCACACAAGCAGGGACGGTGTTTCGCTCTCCACTCTACGTTTGTTATCCACTCTGGATAACAAATGTTTATCCAGCACCTACTAAACACCTGGCACTGAGCACTATAAGCCAGGAGTTTCCAAACATCGTGGCGCCCAAATACATGTTAACACCATAGCCTGGTCCCCTGAGCTTAGTATCTCCACACACCCCAACCAAAATTCACAAAACATTCCCTACTGCCCATAACACACTCTGATAGTCCCTATACTATTTTATGCCTTTTCTGATTCTCAATAAATATTGAATATTGGGGGAGAGGATATCAGAGTGACCAAAAGGGGGCATTCGTGGGAGGTGCTTGGTCTCACTATTGATACACGAAGGTGTTCAGTTTGTGAAACTTCATCAAGCTGTACCTCTATGACTTGTACGCTTTTCTCTATGTTCATTATACTTCGATACAATGCCTTTTAAAATCACTGCATAAGGAATACAGGATGGATACCCTCTGGAGTTTACAACCTAGTTGGAAAGACATGACAAACACACCTGAAGCAAAGAAATCTAGACAAGACATAATCAAGAGAAAGCTGGGGGAACGAATATCAGTCACCCAAAGGACCCCGCAGTCTTCTCGCTCCATCTCCTGCAAAGCGGAGTCTGATCGGGAGACCCTGGCCTGGGACACCCTGGAGTCCATTCCGACTGACACCCTGGGAGATCCAGGATGAGGACAAGCTGATGAGAGGAATGGCAGGTCTCACAGGCAGTGGGCCCCTGCCCGTCAATAAATGGGAGCTGGGATTATCACCCTGAACACTGCCAGGTCAGGAGGGCTCCAGGGAGGAGGTGATGCCTGAATGGGGCCTTCCTTGAAGGCCAGTTATAAACGGAAGAAGAGAAAACCAGGCATAGGACGGGACATCTTAACAAGAGCAATGAGTTCTGGGCAGGTACGGAAGGCAAACGCCCACACCAGGGACAACCCACTGAACAGGACTGGTGGCCCATGGAGGACCACTCCCGCAGCTCAGTCGGCAGAGCAGGAAATGGGCCCAACCAAAGAGACCCCGCTGTAGGAAGGGCCCAAGGAAGAAGCCTCCGGCAGTCACGTGTCCAGGCCGCCTCCTCTGGGTTCCCTTCCGCCCACTTCAACCGGATGCCTACGAAAGTCCTGCCAAGCCCTCGAGAGCCCTACCTGCCAGCCCCGCCAGGACGACCAGCATGGCCGGGATGCCTCTCCAGCTGCCCTCCATCTCCACACGTTTTCTTCACCCCTGGGAAAACAAAGCAGGCAGGTGACAATCTACCACTGATGAACATTTGCCATTCAGAGTACGCGGAGCCCCTACCAGCTCATGTGCCTGTGGATGGGTTCGTCAGAGCTTCTCAGCATGGTCACAGCCTCACCCCACACCTGCTGCTTCAGAAGCTCCAGGGGCAAGCCCAGAAATCTGTGTAAGCAACGCAACAAGGAGTCAGTTCCGGCGCGTGCTCAAGTTTGAGAATCACTGTGTTAGCTGACCTTACTCCCAAGCCCGTGTATAAATCATGGAATGCAGATGGCATACCGTTCCCGCGGAAGCCCTCACCAAGATGCAGGGGCGCGGGCTTCCGGCTCTTCATTTCAGTCACGATGTTTTAATCACTGAGGGAAAAAGAAATCCTGCGCACAAATTCACATTATCGAAAGGGAAACAGGCAACAAAATGAAAAAACAGAACATAAACTTATTAGAAGCTGCCAAAGGTATGTAGAAAAATAGAACAGGAGAGTGTGTACAAGTGGTTGTGTGTGGGGGGTGGGCTGGCTATGACCACAACTAGGGAAACTGGAGAAAGGCTCCCGAGAAGGCGTTCTGTGAACAGTGAGGGAGGAGAGCTTGCCAGCCACGCGGGTATCTGCAGAGGAGCTTTCCAAGCAGAGGAGCAACAAGTACAAAGGCCCTGGGGTGGGACCGTGCTTGGCATGTTCAAGAGGGCTCTGGGGCTGGGGCAGAGTGAGGGCAAGGGAAAGGGCTCGGAGAGGTCAGAGTTAGAGGAGGCCAGGGTAGACTGAGGAAGGCCTTACGGCCCCCTGGCAGCGCAGGGGGATCCTGCCATGTACACCTCCTGGCCCTTCCTTCCAGTCCCTTGTTCCTGGATAACCCTCTTGCTCACCCTCCATCTCCGCATGCTGTCTTTTGATTTTCCCCTTCTCCCCTGCGACAGGCCTATGCAATGCAGTCACCAGCACCGTGAGGTCCCACTGGAGCATTTAAGGTAAATCACCCACTGAACAGGTTGGGAACTGTCCCCAAAAACGACAGCCCCTTAGCCTCAGAAAAGGGTCTTTTTCTTTCAAACATTCTTCAACACCACCGTGTGGTGCACAGCGCCCTAACCAGGGGATGGTTTTCTGTGGCTTTGGCATCCACACGGATTTCACGGCCCCATCAGCTCGTGGGAGAGAGTGGGAGGAACCCTGAGGAACCCATCCAAACCCTCCAAAATGTGGGGCGCTGGGTTCCGCCAGAGACACCCCCTCCCCGGTGGGATTTTGTAATGAGCTGACACCTGTCCCGGGCTTCAGTCCCCTTTCTTCCGGTGCAGACCGAAAGAGACAGACCCCACAGCGACACACAAGCGGAAATACAAGCAGTGAAACAGGGCACAGATGAACACCCGCCACGCCTTAGTCTGCAGACACACATCATACAGGTTGCCGAATAAAACCGAGGGGTAGTGTGATGTAACCCCTTTTCCATTCAGGCGAGATACTGGGTATTCACAGCTCATGAGGAGGAACATAGGCTTTCCACCCTCTTTGATCCTCTGGTCTGTTGGGAAAGCAAAACTCAGCATGTGTGCGAAACTATAACCACCCGTGTGCGTGACGTAAGGTTCAAAGTATGTGCTGCTGCCGGGCGCGGCGGGCCCCGCCCCCGGCCCCCGTGGACCCCGCCCCCGGCCGCGGTGGG
>NW_022589771.1:3323626-3328850 GCF_004348235.1 Phoca vitulina | reverse complement strand
CCCCGTGGACCCCGCCCCCGGCCGCGGTGGGCCCCGCCCCCGGCCCCGTGGACCCCGGCCCCCCGTGGACCCCGCCCCCGGCCGTGATCTAAAACAGGCTTTAGAGACCCCCACAAACAAGCCTCAGCAGCAAGCTGTACACAAGCCGAAGTGAAATCCCAGCCTTCCCAGACCGATTCCAGATCCCAAATTATGAAACACCAAATAAATCATTTACCAACCGTGAAGGTTCGATGAGCCCAGCTCAACAAGCCAGGCCTGCACCAGTCCCCCAGAGTGCTACACCCCAGCCGCGGCTGCAGGACAAGCTGAACCACCGCGTCACAGAAGCTTACACATTTCACCCAAAGCAATAAATGCCAAGTGCGCGGCCAGCGCTGTCGAAACTGGGTGGCAGCTTAAGGTCCACCAGGTGATGCCGATAACTGAGCTGAGTCAGGCCAGATTGCAGCATTTGTGACGGGCTCCGCTCTGCCGCCGTCCCTGCCCAGGCCATGCTGGCTTATTCTCCGAAGGAGGGGGGACTCCGTTTCCAAAGAGCCCAGCAGAACCACAGGGTGGGCGGGGTAGGAGCACCCGAGAGCTACAGGAACCCCATGGCAGGACTACTGCAGACGCTGACGTGTGCGGGGTTCGGCGTGAAGGGTGTGTGTTGGAAGAAACCATCAGGAAGTCGATTTCAAGTTTTAACTGAAATCAGACACTTCGTTTTAATTACATTAGGACCTATGGCAGGCAATTTGTAAGTTAATATCTCTAGGGAGTAGTTTCACAGATCCCTGAGATTGAACTTCTCATTCGTTTTGTGATGGAAGACTGGAAGCACCTACTTCTAGGTGAAAAACTGCAAAGTCTTCTTAAAAATCTTACACCTTATTAAACTGTATGAAATAGACAGGATTTAACCACCAACCAATTCCCTACTGCCCGGACAAGGCAAAAATAGTCGGAAGGAATGATCTCAGGAAGGAGAGTGCTGAATTTTATCATTTCACTTAATTACCCACACACACAAGCCCTTATTTCTGGGTCCCTGGAAGTAGTTTGAGATCGTAAAATCCGAAGGTGCCTGCAAACGTTCTGTTCCCGGCAGCTGCATGAAGCCAAAACCCAGAAGGAAGGAGGAGTGCTTGTCAGGGTGAGTGAGAATTAGCTGCAGCAAAATCCATGCAAGGGGCTGCCTGCAAACGTCTGTGCGTAAATATAAATAGGCACCAACACAGCTCCACTGGGACGTCCGGAAGGGCTGCCCTGCCTGCCCGACTCAGGGCCGTCTGCGGGCCTCCAGAGACTTCAGAGCAGCTCTCCTTCCCACGGGAGGACAAACGGCATTTACAGGTGCATGGAAGGAACAGTGGAGCCGCAGTGATTTTCCAGCACTGGGATCCTGACCTCCCAAATTCCAGCGGGGTCTCAGCTTTCCCTGCACCCCGAGCTCAGCGCACTATGAAAGGGGCTCCAGCTCGATGAGAAATCATCTTGAATTCCTAAACTCCCAGAGCAGCCCCCTCTTTTAATGTTTAACTTTGTGGAAGTTGGGCAACAAAGAGTATGTGTTTGAACGTGGGACACTTTTCCTGGGAGCGCAGCTAGAGGACTGCGGCCGGGACCCGCCTCTCAGCCCGAGACAGGTGCCTGGGGACCAGCCCGCTGGACAGACACCCGGCCAATGGCTGGAGCTGGCTTACCTCGGGCAGGAAGGCCTCCTTCCTCTTCGGGGCTTCAGAGAAGGTTCTCTGATCCCAAAGGCATCTGGGCCAGGGTCCTCTCTCGCTGCACACAGACGCAGGAACACACCTGAGTGGCCTCCGGAGAATCCCGACCCGCGTCACCAGTTAACAGGAAGTTCCCCGCTCTGTCACGTCACAGGCTGTAAACACAGAGGTGGCCTCTGCCTGCCACCGGCCGCTCGCTCCCAGAAGGTGTGCCCGCCCCAGAGTGACATTTTTCCTGCTAATCATTAGCCAGCCCCAAACAGCAGCCCGGGCAATGCGGCGGGGCTGGAAATGCCACGGCCTCCAGGCCACGACCGCGCCCCCTGGGCCTCCGCCCAGCCTCCTCCTCTGGGCCGCTCTCCGTCCTGGTCCCGCAGAGCCAAGCCCCGCCTGGGCCCCGCGGGCCTGGCCGGTGGTCACTCTTGCCCGGGCTGGACAACCTTGCTGCCCTCTGGCGTCAGCGCAGGCCCGGGGCCAGCGGGTTCCGTCTCCAGGCCAGGCACCTCCAACTCCACGAGAACAGGTTCTTTGCTGAAAGGAAAGAAGCCCTGAGGGTGAAGCTCTCTGGAATGTGATGCCCCCACCCCCCCCCCCCCCCCCGTGTGAACAAAGGAAGTTGGCTTCTCCAAGCACTGTGGCAATTTCTGGAAAAGACCACCGCCCAGGATCTGGATGCACAGCACCGTGCTGAACTGTTTGCTCTCATGCGGTTCTCTCTGAGCATCTGGCTTGTCTCCCCTACTGCGTTTCCATCTTGTCAGGGAACTCGGGGTCAAGGGCATCTAAACAGAATAGACACCAGCAGAGGGTGTGGATCATATACTCAGGGTAAGACGCTGAAACAAGTAAATAGGGGGAAATGTTTCTCCCCAGTTGAACAGGGCCGGAATACACCACCTCAAAGGAAGCGAGTTTAGCATAAAGATTATATTTGACATTTAACAGATTTTTTTTCAAAGCCTTCTCAGAGCTTCCCTTTTCGGACTAAAAGCAGCCACTACAGGGAAATAAGGCTGCCATAAGTTCCTCTTCAGGGTGGATCTACCCCCAGAAGGGAGAACACAAATAAAGCCTACTCCAGATCCTTTCTCCAGAGGAAGTTTGTGATGGTAAATAAGATCCAAAGACCACTCATACCTGTATAGGTAAACATTATCACAAACTTTCCCATCTCTTGTCTGTTCTCCTGAAAATCTATTTGTCCTTCCAAAAAAAAAAAAAAAAAAACTATTTGTTTTTTCCATAAGAAACCTTTCTTCACCCCTTCACTTTCCCCTTCTAAATTAAGTATATAAGTCATTAACCACTTAGTGAGCCAGATACTTCGTTGGTTCCCATATGCATGCAGAATAAACCTTTATCCTGTTAACCTGTCTTCTGTCAGTTTAATTCACAGGTCCCAGGTATAGCACCTAAGAGGGTAAAGGAAAAGATTTTTTTTTTCCTCCTCCCCTACAAGGCCCTGTGCTAGAAGCTGGTGATAAAAAATGGTGAGCAAAACAGATAGATCCCAGGAGGCAAAGCATGAGTCAGATAATCTCCCCACTATACCCAGGGTTGTAGTGTTTTATTTATGAGCTATGTCCCTAAAGGCCAAGCATAATTCAAAACTCAAATAATTCCAGAACAATGAGCCACAAAAATGAATGACTAAGGAAAGAGTTAAGGTATAGGCAGGGAGAGATAGGAGGCCCCTGATTCCCCTGACTAGACTCACACAGGGGGCTATGTGACCAGGCTCCCAGAAATCCCAGTTGTGGAAATGCTGAGGGGTACAAAACCAGAAAGAAGGGGACATAAGGAGACCACTTGTTTGTCTTAAATGATATAGACAGGTATTTTCATGATAGTTACAAATTGACCACTGAAAGTTACCAAGTAACTTTGTAGAAGTAGACATCTACCAGTGATGACATCAGGATTTAAGTTCCCTGGTCAGTTTTCTAGAAAAGACCGACCATAAAAGCCCTCAGTGGCAACCCACTCAGGACCCCTTTCACTCTAGAGAGCTTTTCTTCTCTGTTCTCACCTTCACTTGATAAACTTTCACTTCACTTCACCCTATTGTCCTCGAGATTCATTCTTCGACTCTGTGACGTGGGAACCCTGCAACATGAAAACCCAAGGCCAGTGTAGCTGATTTTTTCCCTGATATACTTTTTAAAATTTCCTCAGTTCAGTCCTAATACTTAAAGTCTCAGTCAGCGCCAGGCGTCATGAGGACTGGCCTTCAGAGCACAGTCTTAACCTCAGCACGACTACTGGAGAATATTGTTAAGAGCTTCAAGAAATTTTAAATTATGATAACAATAAGTGTGGGGGGGGGGGAATGTTTCCTATATCCTCCTTGGTTTTGTGGCTTGGGCCCTGAAAATTAAACTGACAAAAGACAGATTAACAAGAGAAAAACAAGAGAATGATTAGAGTTTATTAATATGGGCAGCATGCATACAGGCAGAGGAAACTCAGTGCTGAGTAACCAAATGCGGGGCCCATGCAGCTGACCCCGGGCACGGCCACCCAGAGTGGAAACCCAGTTTACAGCTCACTGGAAACAGAGCTCTGAAGCTGTGCAGTCCCTGAGGGACTTTTTTGCGGGGAGGAAAGAGGAGGGACTTTGGGAAGTTTGCATTATTTCAAAGTTTAAGCATAAAGACAGATTTACTAATATTTTTAGCCTATGCTATTTGAAAATCACAAAGTTCAAATTTACATAAAACATATTCACACTCAAATTCAAATTGTGGTAAAGGCTCTAAAGAAAGCTTTGATGAAGGTGCAGGGACTGGGAGGGGTTTCCCTGGGGAAATGGAGTTTGAGCTCAGGTGGGGGTGGGCATGTTAGATCACTGGGTAGGAAGGTGGAGTTGGGGAGGACCGCCTCCAGGAGCAGAGGGAAAGGGGCATCCCTGCAGCCGGTGGCCAGAGGCCCGCAAGCCTGAGGAAGTTGGAGAGCGTAGTGGGGCCTGAATGCAAAGGGGTGAAAGCTGGGGGGTGCGGAGGTCCTTCCTTGAGCCCAGAAGAGAGGCAGGGTCCAGACCAAAGGCTACAGTCAAGAACTGGGTTTTTATCTTCACATATAAAAAGGAATGTCAGAAAAAGTGGTAAAAAAAAAAAAAAAAAAAAAACAACTTTGAAATGAGCAAAGAAGAGCGTGGGGTGTCTCGAGCACACTATGAAGGCACACACCCAAGGTGTGTCTTTCCCAGCGCCGGCTTTATTCAGTCCTCAAGGTTAACATGCTGATGAGGCAGGTTCAGGATTCCAAACTCAGTGACATCTCACCACGTGTTGAACTTGGCTTCTTGCAGGTCACCCAAAGCAAAGCAGGAGACGGGCCACACCACACATTAGGCAGAACAGGACGTAGGAAGTGAACAGTCCCCATGCGACGTCAGTCTGTGGGCGCGCAGTTGAGATAAGGTCTCAGTCCTGCCCCGGTCAGTGCTCGGCGCTTACTGCCTCTTACGTTCCATCAGGGAAGGATCTCGGTTCCTCTTGGAGATCAGT